>NW_015554136.1:337533-343171 GCF_001515605.1 Sinocyclocheilus anshuiensis
GGGGCAGTAATATTATAATGAGATCCCTTTGCAACGTCACTAGGGGAGCGAAATCAGACGCGCTCGTTTTTTCAGACGGTTGCAGAAAAAGGCTTCCCAAAACAAAGTTACTGAGTTAATAATCTTTTTCACGTTTCCTTGGTTGGTAGATGCACCGGAGACCTGATTATAGCACTTACAACCTGGAAAAGTCAGATTTTCATGATATGTTACCTTTAACATAGCTATGATGGAAACATAGCTAGTGTCGATGTTCATCAGAGATGTGATTGACTCAGCAGTTGTTGTTGTTGTTCATGAGCAGTCATGGCCGACTGTCCGCACACCATCGGCGTGGAGTTCGGCACCAGGATCATGGAGGTGAGCGGTCAGAAGATCAAGCTGCAGATCTGGGACACGGCAGGTCAGGAGCGCTTCAGGGCCGTGACGCGCAGCTACTACAGAGGAGCGGCGGGAGCGCTGATGGTCTACGACATCACCAGGTACGTCAGTCATCCAGGCGTCTCGCTGAGGCTGTGGTTGTGATGGAAACTCATGCTCTGTGTGTGTGTGTCGTACAGGAGAAGCACATACAACCACCTCAGCAGCTGGCTGACCGACGCCAGGAACCTCACCAACCCCAATACTGTGAGTATGAGCAGAGGGCTCAGGGTATGTGCATAAATAAGGCTCAAACATCTATTAACAAACGTGCGTCTATATTTGAGCACTTTCGTCAGTAAATATGGAAACACACAGCCTGCAAAACACTAAAATAAATAAGCTACAGTTAAATAAGAAAGTAGCCTAAATAAGAAACTTAATTCATTGCCAAAAATTTGTAACAACTTCAATCACATGCTGTCAAATCTGCGTCGACCTGATAACAATTAGAACGTGAACATAAATGTCTACCTTGGCTTTTCTATACAGATTTAAAATTCTTTGTCAGGACGTCATAAATAGAACGAGGCATCAGTTTACTGTCATAACGTGCCGCATCAAAGCCTATAATAACAGAAAACTCTGCTGTTTGTGCAGGTCATCATTCTCATAGGAAACAAAGCGGATCTGGAAGCGCAGCGAGATGTGACGTATGAAGAGGCTAAGCAGTTCGCCGAAGAGAACGGTGAGCGGAGCGTCTGTCACATGACGGGTCACATGACACTGTTCCCATCTCACGCGTGTTTGTGTTCACAGGTCTGCTGTTCCTGGAGGCCAGCGCTAAAACGTGAGTGATTCCAGCCACACACATTAATCATCAGAGCGTGTTCATTCACAAAACCAGTTTATGAAGAAAACCCCGACATGAAAACAGCACTTACCTGAATTAGGAGTGGGAGATATGACCAAAATCTTATATCATGATAGGAGGCATTTTATATCACGATAATGATGATATATATTACCATATGTGACCCTGGAGCACAGAACCAGTCATAACGGTCAATTTTTTGGAATTGAGGTCTATACATCATCTGAAAGCTGAATAAATAAGCTCTCCATTGATGTATGGTTTGTTAGGATCGGACAATATTTGAAAATCTGGAATCTGAGGGTGCAAAAAAATCTAAATATTGAGAAAATCATCTTTAAAGTTGTCCAAATGAAGTTCTTAGCAATGCATATTACTAATCAAAAATTAAGTTTTGATATATTTACGGTAGGAAATGTACAAAATATCTTCATGGAACATGATCTTTACTTAATATCCTAATGATTTTTGGCATAAAATAAAAATGTATAATTTTGACCCATACAATGTATTGTTGGCTATTGCTACAAATATACCCCAGCGACTTAACACTGCTTTTGTGCTGCAGGGACACATATAGTTAATATATATAATAAGGTTTTTATGATATTACATTTTTTGATACCATAGAATTTTCATAATTAAGATAAAAAGCTTTTAGAAACATCACAGAGACAAAAGCCAACACTGTGATAAACTCTAACAACACTAATTCCTCCTGCAAACTCCACCGTACGCTATCCATCCATAGAACACGAGCAACCAGCTTTAACACAATGCTAGCATGTTAATGGCATGAATATAACATTTTAGCACGTCATTCGCATATTCCTAGCATGCTTTAGCACGTTTTTAAGCATGCTTTAGTAGTTCAATCGGTTTGCTTATTTATTTTTTTGCCACCATAAATTGCCACCTTGTAAAATACAGGCAAACCAAAAATTATGTAATTTTTGATATGTTTTTACTAGCGGGTGCAGGACACTATAGTTCATAAATGTGAGGATAGCAAAATAAAGTAAACTGTGAGATATTACACCCAAAAATTCTTCATACAGTGGACTACCAGTAAAACTAGGGAGCAAAAATTATTCAGACACTTTGAGCTGAGCATGTTTTGCTGAAGTGTTATTCTTTAATTGCTAATGTGATCTTTTTACACCACAGACTGAACGGAATGAAGCACTGCTTGGTAATTGGTTGAGCTAAATTGGTTTTATCTAATTGTGTTCTTACATTTAACAACTGACAGCTATTCAACAGAATTCATTCCATACCTTTCTATCAAAGTTATCTGACATTATCAAGATGAGTTTGTTCTGACACAGTTTAACTCTTGAGTTTTTTTGAATAAACTGTGATAATGTGAGAAATGTTGAAGGTGTCTGAATAAATTTAGGTTTGACGGTGCATTTTCTCGTGAGATCAGTTTGGGTTTTCCCACACCAACATCAAGTTTGTCTTGATTTTTGATCTAGATTTGAATCTCACGTGAGCGTATAGATGCTGACTGTGTGTTTGTGCTCACAGAGGAGAGAATGTGGAAGACGCGTTTCTGGAAGCAGCTAAGAAGATCTATCAGAACATCCAAGACGGCAGTCTGGATCTGAACGCGGCCGAGTCGGGCGTGCAGCACAAACCATCGGCGCCGCAGGGAGGCCGGGTCACCAGCGAACCACAGCCGCAGAGGGAAGGGTGTGGCTGTTAATGACATGACCTTCATCCTCCTCCTCCTCCTCCATCACACACTCGGCCGTCCCAGAGAGGGGAGGATCACGGCTACATGCGCTCATTCCCTCCCTTCTCTCTCTTCATCTGTCCGCCCTCACTCTCTCTAGTCGGTGTGTTCTTACGTTCCCATCATCCTCTGACCGCACTAACCTCTGCTCATCACGTCACACTTCAGTTCAGCCTCTTTTTATTGATGCATTTTATAGCTCAACAATGTGACGTCACAGAAACGAGACCCATGGCTGCATTAGCATCGTACTGAGAAGATCGAATGCGTTTCTGCTGCCGTTTTTCCACCCGTATGAGAGCCGAAGTGGTTTGTGACGTGTTCAAGGCTGTGGAAGTGCGCAGGAGAACCGTTCTGTTCGGGTCAGATGCCCGTCTAACACTCCTGCTGCTAAAGAGCAGTAGGTTGAGGGTGCAGAATAATGCACTGCAGTTTTAAAGGGGTGGTTGATTGCGATTTCACTTTTTTAACGTTAGTTAGTGTGTAATGTTGCTGTTTGAGCATAAACAATATCTGCAAAGTTACGAAGCTGAAAGTTCAATGCAAACGGAGATATCGTCTTTTAAAATTGTCAGTTTAATGCCTACAAAAACGTCTGGTAGTGACTACAACGAGTTACTTCCCGGGTTCGTGACATCACAAACCCAGATAAACCCCGCCCTCGGGAAAAGGCAGCAAAGGGGGCGGGGCCATGCTGCGCTGCTTTAGAGAAGAGGAAGAGAAAACTAGAGGGGCACGTAAAAATCTATTCATATATGAATCGCGATTCTGTCTTCTAATTCTTAAATTTAACAGCTGACAGCTATTCAACCGAATTCACTACATACCTTTCTATCAACGTTATCAGACATTATCAAGATTAATTTGTTCTGACACAGTTTAACTCTTGAGTTTTTTTGAATAAACTGTGATAATGTGAGAAATGTTGAAGGTGTCTGAATAAATTTAGGTTTGACGGTGCATTTTCTCGTGAGATCAGTTTGGGTTTTCCCACACCAACATCAAGTTTGTCTTGATTTTTGATCTAGATTTGAATCTCACGTGAGCGTATAGATGCTGACTGTGTGTTTGTGCTCACAGAGGAGAGAATGTGGAAGACGCGTTTCTGGAAGCAGCTAAGAAGATCTATCAGAACATCCAAGACGGCAGTCTGGATCTGAACGCGGCCGAGTCGGGCGTGCAGCACAAACCATCGGCGCCGCAGGGAGGCCGGGTCACCAGCGAACCACAGCCGCAGAGGGAAGGGTGTGGCTGTTAATGACATGACCTTCATCCTCCTCCTCCTCCTCCATCACACACTCGGCCGTCCCAGAGAGGGGAGGATCACGGCTACATGCGCTCATTCCCTCCCTTCTCTCTCTTCATCTGTCCGCCCTCACTCTCTCTAGTCGGTGTGTTCTTACGTTCCCATCATCCTCTGACCGCACTAACCTCTGCTCATCACGTCACACTTCAGTTCAGCCTCTTTTTATTGATGCATTTTATAGCTCAACAATGTGACGTCACAGAAACGAGACCCATGGCTGCATTAGCATCGTACTGAGAAGATCGAATGCGTTTCTGCTGCCGTTTTTCCACCCGTATGAGAGCCGAAGTGGTTTGTGACGTGTTCAAGGCTGTGGAAGTGCGCAGGAGAACCGTTCTGTTCGGGTCAGATGCCCGTCTAACACTCCTGCTGCTAAAGAGCAGTAGGTTGAGGGTGCAGAATAATGCACTGCAGTTTTAAAGGGGTGGTTGATTGCGATTTCACTTTTTTAACGTTAGTTAGTGTGTAATGTTGCTGTTTGAGCATAAACAATATCTGCAAAGTTACGAAGCTGAAAGTTCAATGCAAACGGAGATATCGTCTTTTAAAATTGTCAGTTTAATGCCTACAAAAACGTCTGGTAGTGACTACAACGAGTTACTTCCCGGGTTTGTGACATCACAAACCCTGATAAACCCCGCCCTCGGGAAAAGGCAGCAAAGGGGGCGGGGCCATGCTGCGCTGCTTTAGAGAAGAGGAAGAGAAAACTAGAGGGGCACGTAAAAATCTATTCATATATGAATCGCGATTCTGTCTTCTAACAATTCTAATGGATTCACACGTTTCAAAATCAATGTTCTAAAGCAGCAGTTCTTAATACTGTTCCTCACGTCCCCTGCTCTGCAGTCTGCACATGCTCTGCAGCTCTCTCTCAGTCTCTCTCTCTCTCTCATTCAGCTCAGCTCCAACAATGAACTGTTCCAATTATACACTTATTTTCACATAGCTATGAGAAGCATTAAACATGGAAGCGCGTGCAGTTGCTGTACTGTATTAAAGCTTTAATCAGGATAAAACGGTATATTAAAATTGTCAGTCAGACACTGTCGATCATAACGTACTTCTAGAGAGACTGGGAAACTGGGTCGGGCTTTCTGGGATGGTAATCAAATGGTTCAGGTCATACTTAGAAGGGAGAGGTTATTATGTGAGTATAGGAGAGCACAAGTCTAAGTGGACGTCCATGACATGCGGAAATGCAGACTCAAAACTCATCTGTTTAGCTGTGCATTTACTGAATGAGTACTGTGCGATGTCCGAACTGATTGCACTATATTGTATGTATAATCATTTTCTATTCTTAACCGTTTTAAATTCATTTTAAACCTGTTAAATACATTTTTTAATCATTTTCAAAGTT
>NW_015554136.1:343533-354539 GCF_001515605.1 Sinocyclocheilus anshuiensis
ACCAGTCCTCAGGTCCTTACACTGGCTTCCAGTTATATTTAGGATTGATTTTAAAGTACTTTTACTCGTTTATAAATCACTCAATGGCCTAGGACCTAAATACATAGCAGATATGTTCACTGAATATAAACCTAACAGACCACTCAGATCATTAGGATCGAGTCAGTTAGAAATACCAAGGGTTCACACAAAACAAGGGGAGTCTTCTTTTAGTTATTATGCCGCCCGCAGTTGGAAGCAGCTTCCAGAAGAGATCAGATGTGCTAAAACTATCCACATTTAAATGCAGACTCAAAACTCATCTGTTTAGCTGTGCATTTACTGAATGAGTACTGTGCGATGTCCGAACTGATTGCACTATATTGTATGTATAATCATTTTCTATTCTTAACCGTTTTAAATTCATTTTAAACCTCTTAAATCAAATTTTTTATCATTTTCAAAGTTTTTAAATTACTTGTTTTATTGTTGTGATTTTTTATTTTCTTTTATGTAAAGCACTTTGAATTACCATTGTGTATGAAATGTGCTATATAAATAAACTTGCCTTGACTAAAAGCTAACAGAAGCAGTAGCATTCACAAATAACAGCGCATCTAAAAGTATGAGACAACAACAAACAAAAAACATAGGCCTACCATTAAAAGCCGTGCTTGCACAGGTTCTGCACGATCCTCTTCAATAATATCCTCTTCTTCTCAATCGAGCTCAAACTGATAAGCGATATTAACGACGCCGATGTTTACAATACAACCGGAGCACATGCCGCTGAGGAGAGGAGCGGGACGTTTAAACGCGCACTAGAGGCGGTTTAGCCAATCACAACACACTGGGCTAGCTAACCAATCAGAGCCCATCGCCTATTTCTGAGGGCGGGGCTTCATAAAAGCAGGAAATTATCAGCGCGCTTCTCAGAGAAGGGACAGAGCGGTGTGGAATAAAGGTAAATTATGTGAAAAATAATGTGTTTTTTTTTTAAAACGAAGCATTAACACATGTTAGATTGCACCCCATAAACACAATCAGCCTAGAAAAAAAACAGTGAACCACCCCTTTAAATGCACCTGTGCTCAGAATAATGCGTTGCATTCATGCGTTTGTAAACGTGCAGTGGTTGCACTGATCCCAGATTTAAAACCGAATGAAAGTCTCCTGTTGCGAACTCGCAATCGCGTGCATGTCGACATGCGAGCGCATGCATGAGTGTGAGTCAGTTTGGGTCGGACAGCTTTATAAATCAAAGACACTTTATGGAAAGATTGATTCTTCTGCCCCTTCATCATATCAGTATACATTCGTCTGTCCTCACCACTGTTATTTTGTGTTGCCTTATTGTTATTCATTCATCTTAATATTATTACCATCACCGTTTAATCTCAACTAGCTCAACATGCAGTTCAGACTTGAGTTAAACGAACGGTTTCACAACACTGCTACTGTTTTTGTATAGATCGATGAAATGTGACGGAAACGGCTCCAGTCATGTAGGCTGTACAGTAAACATCAGTGCATCGGCTTGTATATTAACAGCTTCTTCTGAAGCAGCATCTGTGTCTTAACTCAGTGTATGTACCATATGAAATCGGATCTGATTCAGCTGCTGTACATAAGGCTGTATCTGTTGATGAAACACAGCACTGACGCCTCACTCATAAACTCTCTGAAGAGACGCGAGGCAACTTCTACAGAAAGTCTTACTGATGGAGATCAGATCTCGGACTGAGCTAGTCCTTTTGAACTGTTCACACGAGTAAAAACAGTACATATGTATAAACTTTGGAGGAGCTGTGCTAACATTTGAAAAATCTGTTTATGTGTGTGTGATTTTGAAATGCTGACATTTTGATTTTAATAATGACAATAAAAATGCTCTAGACAGAAAAGCGTTTCTGCCTCATTCTGAATAAACACTTAAAATGAAAATGAACACCTGCGTATCATGCGAAAGCAGACAATACGAGCACGCCGACAGAAACGAACCCTCGACGTTGTTCAAGTAGCAAAATTGCTTTGTATTTTTTGCAACAAACTGCACCAACGTTACAGAAAGAATCGACTGAAAACAGGTGATGTGTATTTACAAAGACGAGCAATTAGTCTTCAAAAGTGTGAGGCTTGAATACAAATTAAAAAGTAGTGGCATGATTTTAAGAGAAAAAAAAACCATGAAATGTCAACACTGGTAGTACCATGTTGAATTCAAGGCAGCTTGTGGTTGGCCTGTCAGATGAACTAATACTGAAAACAACTGCATTATTTCAGTTACACAAGCACAACAGACTGGAAAGTTTTAGCCTCGACGAGAATCATGTGGCTTGTGGTCATTGGATAAAGCTGCTCCGTTCACATCCGTGATCCCGGAGCGTGGTGTGTGGAAAACCTTGGAAATGACAACTGAAGTGGTAACTGAAGATCCTTCAGAGGACATTACAAACACATCTATACATGTACTGCATCTTAAGCGCCGATTCTCACTCCCAAGTCGTTCTCCTTGAGACAGTAGTGTGTTTCGTTCACTGATCCGTGATCCATGTTCAGCGAGTCTCTTTACGGCAACTGTGTATTTTCGGAAAGGCGTTTATGTAGTGATTGTGCTGAAGCAACACTTGTTCAAAACCCCTGACGGGCCTGGAAAAGATGGGAAAACCGACTTTACGACTGCAAATGTCAATGTCGCAATCATACAATACGCGATCAGTCGATTACAAAACGAAGTTCCTCAGATCACGGGGATCGTTCACATCTCGCAACAAAGCGCTTTCTTGACCAACCAACCACACGAAGAAAACGAAGCTAAACAGTCTTTATCAATCGTGAATGTACTTCAGAAAATACATTTTGATCCCGTAAAAATGTTTGGAAGTGTGAGGCACATGAGTTGTTTTTCTGTCAGTCATGAAATAATGCTGTTTTTAACAAATACTTTGAGAAAATGCAGAGAGGCCACTGCAAAAAATATTTTCTTGCTTAGTATTTTTGTCGTTTTCTAGTGTAAATATCTAAAAATTCTTGAATCAGGATGCATTTACCTGACAAGTTAAATGACTTAAGATATTTTGTCTTGTTTTCTGAAAAAATATCCAAATTCTGTTTTTTTTGCTTAAAACGATCAAAAATATCTGCCAATGGTGTAAGAAAAATAATATCAACTCAAAGGCTTGACAAGATTATTTTTCTTGCCCCACTGGCAGATGTTTTTACTTGTTTTAAGCAAAAACTAACAACATTTTTTCAGAAAACAAGACATAAGTCATTTTACTTGTCAAGTAAGCATCTTAATTCCAGAATTTGAAGACATTTACACTAGAAAACAAGACAAAATACTAAGGAAGAAAAACATTTTTTGCAGTGAGGAAAGTCAAGGAATTACAGAGACTCAATCAAGTCACTACGACTTGAACCTGGGCTACCTTAAGATCGCCAAGCGGACTCTGGAGGAACGGTTCCCCTGCACTTGTGCACAGTAATAAGACACTGAACCTTTCGGAAACGTTCCTCTATTTGGCATGAGAAAAGCCGAGGTGGCTCACATCACCAGAGAAGCCCCAGACACGCAGATGACACCGGTCGCATCTGTGCTCTTCTCCGCTACCTCTGAACAATGTCACTGATCTCCTTGACGGAGGAAAGCAGCTTTGAAAAGTCTTGAGGCGTGTTGGCTCCCCCGGTGGCGGCGGGGCAGATCTGCAGCTCGCGCAGGCTGCTCTCCAACTTATTGATGGCTTCGCGGAAAGCAAACTTGTTGCGCATCTGCTGGATGGACTCGACGTAGCTCGCGCAATACTTGGACAGATTCTTGCCGGCTTCCAGCACCGCGCTATGGCTGCCGGTCTGCTCCGTAATGCGGCCGATGCCGGCTCGCAGGAGCTCGGTGCTCTCCAAGACCATCTCGCATGTGATGCAGGAGTTGGAGAGCCGCTCTGACGGCTGGCGCGTCTTCCTTAGCGAGCGGCGAGTCGTCATGAGGGGAATGAAGTTGGATCCCGGATCACCGACAGCCGATCCGGTTCCCATCCCTGGCAGCTGACTGCTTGGGGATATAGAAGTCGTCTTTGGGGGCTGCACTTTTGAGGTGGTTTTTGGCACTTTCTTAGCACTTTCTTGGGAAAGGCTCACGCCTTTGCCTTGTTCTGCGGATCCAGGACTTGGAGGGTTGTGTTCAGACGAGCCTTTGGCTTTGGTATCCAAAGAAACGTCAAAAGTGGGGCTCCTCGAAGTCTTTCCGGATTTGCCGCTCGAGACCGGAGGCGGAGGAGGAGCTGGTTTGGGTTTGGCGAACTTCCCCTTCTCTCGGTCTCTTTGTCCAGGGACTTCGGAAGTGTTCTTGAGCCTACGAGGTCTGCATTCGTCTCCTGGAGGTGGAAGCACATTGGGTTTGAACAGCTCCGCTTGCAAGGCGCTCGTTTTGGAGTTTTCCATCCGACGGCTGAGCTTCGGTGTCAGAGTCAAAGGACTTGATCCAGGACTAGACTCCGAGTCCTTAAACACTTCGTCTGGTGCATCTGAGTCGGTTTTCTTGGGAAGGCGCGGTGGCGGAGTAAGGGTGCCACCACGGGGCACACAATCGGCTTTCTTGCGAGGCAGAGCTGGCTTTCCTCCAAAGGTTCCCGAGTCGAAGTGAGACGACTGGATATCACGGGGCAAGGTAACCGACTTCCACTCGGTGCGCTCGGACCCCGGAGGCATGCTAGAGGTGGAAGAAGACCTTAAGAAGCGCTTGGAGTTTGACATGGGGTCTTCTTCTGCGGGTGGAGTCGTGGCAAGCTTCCCTCCCCCGGCTGACGTTGTGCCCTTTTTCCGTGAGTGAGATGGAAGGAGCTGACCGGGATAAACCATGGCTCCATTGGTGACTCCGACAATCGTTGTACTGTTGGAGCCGACCAATTTAGAAGGGTCGATGCCGTCGTTAGTGGAAGCGCCGTTGTTAAAATCATCTCTGCAGTCGGAAGCCAGTCCTCTACGATCCAGTTGCCCATCCATCTTCCCGAAGGAGCTGCTGCGTTTAGGCGGTGCCGGAGCCGTTCTCTTCTTTTTCTTGATTAAACTGAACGGATTCATTCGGAACTTATCTTTATCTTTGGCTAGGAGGCGATCGTCTTCGTTTAAGTTGCTATCTAGGACAGGCCTCAGGAGCATCAGGGGCCCGGTTACCTCGGCCTCTGCTGCGTCTGGAAAGGGTACAGCTTCATCAGTCAGCAGAAACGCAGCTCAGAATTCACTGTGAATGTTGGGAGAGCGCAGCTTACCGGGACTGTCGCCATCCCTGCTGTCCGTATGTCTTCGCAGTGTCCTCGTCTTAGTGGGAAGTTCTGGAGCCTGCTGTATCGGACCCAGTGTCAGCTTCTTACCCTTTTTGCCCAACTCTTTCTCCACCTCTGCAACCCATGAAGAGTGAAGATGAGCCACAAGAAAGTACACGTTAATTTCTCTAAATCTCCAGAGACAGAGTCTCACCGTCGGAGATGCTGGACTCTTGAAACATCGTCTCAAACGCCTGGTGGGTTTCAGCAAAAGAAGGCCGCTCTGCAGGGTTCCACCTCCAACCTAAAGACAGAAACACGCAGGTCAGTCCAAAGGGCCTGTATTAATACAGTTTACAGGGGACTTTTATAAGGTGTTTGAACACGGTGTGCAAAACCAACCAGCCTATAATGGTAAAAATCCACCCAGTCATTTTTATTTTTATAATCCCAATAAATCATAAACAGTCTCTCTGAACACGCAATACCACATTTAGGGAGAAATCCCACCCATTTGTGACGTTCTCTGCCCTATTAGCATAGATACAGCCCTGAGTGAGAAAAACCAGTCCACCTTTACTGTTTTCCTGCTGTAGCTGCTGGAGATACACAATGTCAGCGCCAAAAGTCCTATGTTTGTGCCAATCATTTTACGCCGGACTGCTTCACAAAGGAGGGTTAGTTCAACGCTGGATTTTTGCAAAAGTTGATTCTGAAAGAGGGATCAATACCAACGCTTCGTGCACGACCGTCAGCTCCAAAGCAAGCGCGTCATATTTTGTTTTCCAAATTGCCTCTCTGAAAAAGCTTCTTGGCACTAAGGCTAAAGGACTTGTAAGCATTATAGATAGTTTGTGTTTCTGGTGTAAAACCAAACTTACTTTAGCTTTATTAATTTAATGCTGTATATTGAGTAGTGGACGATGTTAAATCCATATCTGAGGAAAAATGCATTGTTAGTCAGCGCCACCTAGCATGCAGGCGTGAATTAGCAGAAGGCGATCAATCGTTTCGTGTTCGGTGTGAAAGCACTGTTTGTCGGTGATTCGCCTTGCTTTTTCGCTCAATGTGAAATGGCCTTAATGTTGCTAAAGTTACCATCGTCTCTTGTCTGTTTTCACTGGTGCTGCCTTCACGTGCTACCAGAATGATCGTAAATAGGAATGTGGTAGTTAAAAATTGCATATGAAAGCAATGTGAAGTCGACCGCTTTAATTTGTCGAGCTCATAATCACAAGTGGGACTGGGAGAATCCGTGCATCATTCATTCACTCGGTTTTTTTATTTAATATTGAAAATAGAAAAATGTGAAAACGGCTACTTTTTAATTTAAATTTAATTTAATTTAAATTTTTTCCCCAAGAAACGAAAAACAAGTATGAATAAGTATGATGAATGAATAAGCAGCTTGAATATTCGATTTCTACACGTGGGCGGGAATTAAATGCCCCTTTCTGCTGATTGGTCAGCCGAAGATCAAACCGTGCCGTCATCATCACGCATTAAGAAACCGTACACCTGGAGGACTGTTATTAATATTGAAAATAGAAAAATGGGAAAACGGCTACTTTTTAATTTTTTTTAATTTTTTCCCCAAGAAATGAAAAACAAGTATGAATAAGTATGATGAATGAATAAGCAGCTTGAATATTTGATTTCTACACGTGGGCGGGAATTAACTGCCCCTTTCTGCTGATTGGTCAGCCGAAGATCAAACCGTGCCGTCATCATCACGCATTAAGAAACCGTACACCTGGAGGACTGTTATTCTTCCTCGAGGAACTGTGGAAGAACTGATGATGGCACGGTTGATCTTCGGCTCACCAATCAGCAGAAAGGGGCGTTTAATTGACCGTTCGCAAATACATGCCCTCCTTAGTTACTGTTGCTATCCCCGACAAACAATGCTGCTCTCACACTACACACGTTCTCACGCAGTGAAAAATACATCGCAGAGCAAAGAGGAAACTGACAACACACCGACAGACAAGACAGAGCAGGTTACTTCTGCTATGAAACAAGGTCTCAGGACTCTCAGCTTTTAAATTGTGTAATTTTTAAAGAAATTCAAACAATAAATATCGTTTTGTGGCTCTTTAATGTGTCGTGACAGATCGCTGTATTGCCTCAGTTCAAACACGTGAACCGCTCGTCTTTTCATATTTATGTAAAGCACAAAATGAACATGAATAAACAAAGTATTTTGTCAACCACGGAACACAAAAAACGCTTTAAAGGAATTCCTTAGCTTATTGCCGTTTCTGTGGCAGCCTACAACAGCACAGCTTAACCCTCCGCACATTTTTATATTTAGTTATATTGAAAAAGTTTCAATCCAGTCGATCTTTTTTTTACTCCGTTTTAACATGGATTTCTGTGTAGACCGGCAGTAGCTGTCGGAGCTGGCGGATAGCAGCGGCGGCACGTAATATTCGCGTTCTGATTGGTCAGATCGCCTGTCAATCAAGCTCCCTGCGAATGGTCAAATCCCGCCCACGTGTAGAAATCAAATATTCAAGCTGTTTATTCATTTTTTCTACCTCAAATGAAAAATTAAGCTGAATTTTAGTTTTTCGTTTCTTGGAAAAACGGGAAAAAAACGAAAAAGTAGCTGTTTTCTAATTTTTCTACTTTCAATATTACATAAAAAAAAAACAAAAAAAACGAGTGAACGAATGATACACGGATTTGAGAATTTTTTGACATTTTCCATGCGTGAGATTGTCCCGTTTTGTTTTTGCCAGCTCTTAAAGCTCCGCCCTCTTCTGAAAAGGGGGGCGGAAGCACCAGCGCATTTGCATTTAAAGGGACAAACACAAAAACAGTGTGTTTTGGCTCATACCCTTAAAAGTGGCAATTTTAACAAGCTATAAAAAATTATCTGAGGTATTTTGAGCTAAAACTTCACATACACACTCTGGGGACATCAGAGACTTATTTTACATCTTGTTAAAAGGGGCATAATAGGTCACCTTTAATTGTAATCATTTTGTTCAAACACTTGAGCTTGTCTACCTTTAGGTCCTGATCTAAAGAGCTACTTACAGGCCCTCATGAGCTCATAGACTTTCTCTGGGCATCCCTCAGGCCTGTCCATGCGGTAATCTTTCTCTAGTAGCTCGTACACTTGGGACAAGTCGATTCCGGGATACGGAGACAACCCATAGGTGGCGATTTCCCAAAGCAGGACTCCAAATGCTAAAGAGTTCAAGCAAAAATGTCAGCTTTACACATGAGATAACACAGATACATCTCGACCTGGGAAGTGAATTCATTGACTTCTGCTTACCCCACACGTCTGACTTGATGGAGAATTTGTTATAGGCCAGACTCTCCGGGGCGGTCCATTTAATGGGAAACTTGGCTCCTACATGGGCTATGTAGGTTTCTTCAGTCATCAGGCGACTCAGTCCAAAATCTGCCACTTTAACCAAGTGGTTTTCCCCAACTAAGCAGTTACGGGCAGCCAGGTCCCTGAAACAAGAGCCAGATCGTAACTGGAAACGTAATTACTATTACTAATACTATGTTGTCCCTTTGTCCTAGGGCTGGGCGATATGGCAAAACATTTAAATCTCGATTTTTCAGAACGTTTGACCGATTCTTGATGTTTTTTATGATTTTTAACTAGTCAACTTGAAAATGTAACTACAGCATGTAGCAGCACACACGATGTAAATGTTAAACAAATCACTTGTTAAATATCTTTGCAGAATAGATGCATGAACTACAACTACATCTTGTACAAACTTGTCTTATACAGATTATGTGTTCAGAAATAATACAAGGAAAATGCTCAAAATAAAATCTCAAAAGTCAAGGTAATTCAAATTCAAGATGACTAAATATATAACACCAGTAGACTATTATTAACTATACATGTTCTGTAAAAACAACGAACAGCAGCTGTTAGCCTGTCATCATGATGCAAGCATGAAATATCAGTCATACAGTAGTAGTTCTTCACAGGTTTTTTATTCAATTGCGCTGCTTTTCCATTGTTTATTCTATGTAAACATGAATGCATTTGACTGTTGCGCTTGCATCTCATGCATGAAACGGCTTTCTAAAAACACTGCGCTCAAGTTAAAACAAGTTCACTCCCATCTTCTTGCATGTTTTTCCTATTCCTCTGCCTGCGTCGCATCTTTGTCAACACAAAAGCACATTCTGTGTGAATGGTGCCTAGCGATATATTTACAATCCTTCACAGAGCGGTTAATCACGTGCGCCGACATGCGGTTGGATCGTTCTTTTCTCTTTACTGTAATCACCGGCATATTGTAGAAGTGTCTAATTCTAACATTTGGTAATATTTCTATTCAAAATCGCGAGTTCCTCGATTTCTAAAAAATAAACTTGTGGCAAAACATTAAATTCGAATTACTCGATAAAATCGGAAAAATCACCCAGCCCTACTTTGTCCTGTCATGTTTTAGTTCACAGAATGCAATAAATACATTTATTATATGAACTACCTTTGAAGGAGCTGACACATTCTGATTCTTTTTATAGGTCTATTTAAGAAATTGTGTTCAGTTATCTTGCTTGCTTGTTTTAGCAAATCAGGCCGAGAGAGTGACATCACTGCCTATCTAGACAATTTAATTATTGTGCTATAAAACTTGTTCCAACTAGTCACTTCTGTCTGATGAAGCATCACTGAGAGAAAGGCTCAAGGGAGAAACTCGAGCAGTGCACATCAAGCTACTGTGAAGAAGCAACACAATGACTATTTAATAACAATCGACTTCGTTATTACGAACGCAGCTCACCTGTGGATGAAGTTCTTCTTCTCCAGATATTCCATGGCGGAGGAGATCTGCGTGGCCATGTAGAGCAGCACCACAGCATTGACCTCCTCGTGATTACACTCACGCAGGTAATCCAGCAGGTTTCCATGGGTCATGAACTCGGTGATGATGTAAAACGGAGGTTCCCGTGTGCAGACACCTGACATCAGAGAAAAACACGGTAACACTTTACAATAACAGTACATGAATTATCATGTACTAATACCTGAATTAATAATTACTTGACTATGAACTAATGATGAGTTAATAATTCATGTACTGTTATTGTAAAGTGTTACCAAAAACACAGGCTCTTTGTGAAGGAAGCTTCATTTAGAAGCACATTCCTCCAGAACATCACTGGACGATTCATGCTTGATAGACCAAAAACTCACAAACACGCACTGCAAAAAATGATTTTCTTACTTAGTATTTTCATCTTGTTTTCTAGTATAAATATCTAAACATTCTTGAATCAAGGTGCATTTACTTTACAAGTAAAATGACTTGAGATATTATGTCTTGTTTTCTGAAAAAAATAGCCTCTGAATTAAGATCATTTTTCGTACCCCACTGGCAGATATTTTTGCTCGTTTTAAGCAAAAACTAGCAAAATTTTGATGTTTTTATTTAGAAAACAAGACTTAATATCTTTTTACTTGTCATGTGAATGCATCTTGATTCAAAAATGTTTAGATATTTATACTAGAAAACAAGACGAAAATACTCTCGTTTAACTAAGAAATAATATTAAAATCAAGGCTGTTTCTTGTGACCTTCTTCTCTTTAAAATTAGAAATTGCAAACAGCGATGAACCGATGATGATTCTTATTTCATATTAATGTCATCTCTAAACTGAACTAATTTATGAAACAAGTGTGATGTTTAATAAAGGGAGTTTAAGACTTTGTCTTCATCTAGAGTGTTTAAATTTAAAATAAATGTAAATTTGCAAACAACCCTGATTGAACT
>NW_015554136.1:355569-370962 GCF_001515605.1 Sinocyclocheilus anshuiensis
CATTAATTCATGACTTGTTAATGTATCATTATGTCATGACTTGTCTTGGAGGGGCACATCTTTAAAAGGTTATCAATTACACATGTTCTATACATATTCAGCTCATCTAAATAGATATTTGGTGCTTTTCGGTGGTTTGTAAAGAAGTGGAAGAGCAGAGGTCCTGTGGCTGCATTTGGATGGAGAAGGAACTGAACAGTAGGAGGAAAGTTGACATTTTGAAGGGGCAATAGTGGCCCAAAAGAAGAGCAAGAACACAAGACAAACGTCTGACTGCAGTGCATTATTATGATATAAAGACAGTAAACCAATCCATAACATAAAGCGATGACCATCATCTCTATGCTAACACTGATTTTAATTTGGAAAATTGCACCTGCTTAATGAATACGTTATTGTAGGACGGCAGCAGTGGAATCACTCAAAACAGAATGAGATGAAATTGTTTTTAATTATGAATGCATCATTGTGTGTTGGACGAGTTAGGTTAAACGTAAATATTGCAAGAAATCCACTGATGTTTGTGACAGCTGCAGGTGGCAAATTTATAAACAATTTTACATTGTGCCATTTTCATACATCTTGCTTCTAGAGCGTGTTTGATTTAGTTTACCCCAAAGTGTTAATTAATACATTAACTAACATGCAGGAACTAACATGTAATTAAGGTTTAATTAAGTGTTATTCATGCAGTAGTTCATATGACTCATGTCGTAGTTAAGTTAGTTCTTCATTAGTTCTTGATTAATACATATCTTAACTCATCATTAGTTCATAGTCAAGTAATTATTAATTCAGGTATTAGTACATGATAATTCATGTACTGTTATTGTAAAGTGTTACCAAAAACACAGGCTCTTTGTGAAGGAAGCTTCATTTAGAAGCACATTCCTCCAGAACATCACTGGACGATTCATGCTTGATAGACCAAAAACTCACAAACACGCACTGCAAAAAATGATTTTCTTACTTAGTATTTTCATCTTGTTTTCTAGTATAAATATCTAAACATTCTTGAATCAAGGTGCATTTACTTTACAAGTAAAATGACTTGAGATATTATGTCTTGTTTTCTGAAAAAAATAGCCTCTGAATTAAGATCATTTTTCGTACCCCACTGGCAGATATTTTTGCTCGTTTTAAGCAAAAACTAGCAAAATTTTGATGTTTTTATTTAGAAAACAAGACTTAATATCTTTTTACTTGTCATGTGAATGCATCTTGATTCAAAAATGTTTAGATATTTATACTAGAAAACAAGACGAAAATACTCTCGTTTAACTAAGAAATAATATTAAAATCAAGGCTGTTTCTTGTGACCTTCTTCTCTTTAAAATTAGAAATTGCAAACAGCGATGAACCGATGATGATTCTTATTTCATATTAATGTCATCTCTAAACTGAACTAATTTATGAAACAAGTGTGATGTTTAATAAAGGGAGTTTAAGACTTTGTCTTCATCTAGAGTGTTTAAATTTAAAATAAATGTAAATTTGCAAACAACCCTGATTGAACTGGCCTTTTTTGAAAATTGCTTTTAATTCCAAATTACAGTAAAAATGATATTTTTTCCACTAATGTAGCACATTACATTGATACAGTAATTTGATGTGTTTGAGTAATTTGAGAATGTTTGCACTTTACATTTTGCACATCATGCTTCTTCTAGATAAATTATGTTAAGATAAAGATAAAAATGTTCATGTAGATAGACCCATCTATGAGATACACATACATGTATATATTTATATAAATCATATATTTAATATATAAACATTTTTCTTAAATATATACATGCATTAGGGCTGGACGATATGGCCAAAATTGATATCACGATATATTTCTTAATTTCGGTCGATACGATATAATTCCGATATCGATATGAACACTATTCAGAGATACATTCATATAAAACACCCGCGCCGTGTTATGATTTTGAAACGTGCAGTGCTCATGTTTATTCAACGAAGTCAAACGGCACAAATAAATCAATGTATGGGAAACTGGTAATGTATATCGAAATATCGGAAATGTGTTTAAAAATCATATCACCGTTATTGAAAAAAATTATATCGCGATACATATTGATATTGAATTATTGTCCAGCCCTAACATGCATGTGTGTATTTATATACACATAATAACACGCACATACTGTATATTATGTACACAAAACATTTATTTTGGATGCGATTAATCTTTGCCCAGCACTAATAAATACATTACATTTATTTACTATTATGAAGTACTTCACAGTTCACTAGTATTACAGTGACACTGTATTGATTTACTATTTATAATTTGATAATCAATAAAAATGTGATGCGTTTCCACAATTTGTTAGCTTTAGTCCCTGCACAAATGGACTCACCTAAGAGCTGCACCAGGTTTGGGTGTTTGATTTCTTTCATAACCGCAGCTTCTTTTAAAAACTCCTCCACTTCCATTGTGTCCTCCTGCACAAGAGGAAAAACTGTTGTCAACCAGCATTCATCGCTGCATTAGGATTGTCATGCTCTAATGCAATAGAGGGCCACAGACAGCAGAGAAAAACAATGCTAAATGTGGATTATTTGACGGTATTTTCATTATATTGATCTGTCATGCGGCAGAAGCGCCAGAAGTAAACATGGCCTCATCCTCAGAAAGCATGAGCAAAACTACAAACACCACCCTCATGGCATTAAGCGAGAATGATTTTCTTACTTAGTATTTTCATCTTGTTTTCTAGTATAAATATCTAAACATTTTTGAATCAAGATGCATTCACATGACAAGTAAAATGACTTGAGATATTAAGTCTTGTTTTCTAAATCAAAATTGTTAGTTTTTGCTTAAAACGAGCAAAAATATCTGCAAGTGGGGCAAAAACAAATAATCTTGTTTAGCCTTTGAATTAAGATATTTTTTCTTGTCCCACTGGCAGATATTTTTGCTCGTTTTAAGCAAAAACTAACAAATTTGTATTTTTTTAGAAAACAAGACTTAATATCTCAAGTCATTTTACTTGTCTTGTGAATGCATCTTGAATGAAATAAGATATTAAGTCTTGTTTTCTAAATCAAAATTTTGTTAGTTTTTGCTTAAAACGAGATATCTGCCAGTGGGGTAAGAAAAATAATATTTTTTAGTCTTTGAAATAAGATAATATTTCTTGCCCCACTGGCACATATTTTTGCTCGTTTTAAGCAAAAACTAACAAAATTTTGATAAGATATTATGTCTTGTTTTCTGAAAAAAATATCACTTTTTTTTTTTTTAAGAAAACAAGACTTTAAGATATTCTTAAAGTCTTGTTTTCTTAAAAAAAAAAAACATTTGATAATTTAAAAAAAAAAAACAAGACATAATATCTTATCAAAATGTTACTTATGTAAATGCATCTCGATTCAAAAATGTTTAGATATTTATACTAGAAAACAAGACGAAAATACTAAGAGAATCGTTTTTTGCAGTGTGATGCGTTCTCGATGGGTGGCTCTGACCTTCAGTGTTTTGACAGCCACGGTCAGGTTGTATTTCTTCCAGACGCCCTCGTACACCTCTCCATACTGCCCTCCTCCCAGCTTGTGCTTCATGGTGATATCTGTGCGCTCCATCTCCCACTTGTCGTAGTTGGGCGAGACGCCGTAGATGGTGGGCTTGTTGCGTTTGGGCGCTGGGTAATGCAGCATGGTGATCAGACCGTCAGACACGGTGGAATGATGGTGAACCAGCTCCGCCAGAGTGTTAAAGCGGCTCTCCGATGAAACATACAGCTGCAGAGGAACAGACACGAGAGTGTGAGCGAGATAACAGCACAGAACCGAGCCTACAAACCCAGCAGAAGACACAAACACAAGTTAAGATAAAACGACTGGCCGCTGATCCCAGGACGCACTGCATTAAAGTCACCATGAAAACAAAATGGACTATTCTGATCTCTACGGAATATGCAAGGTTTATTATAAATGTTTTATCAGTGCACATCGTTTTTTAAAATTCATGTTTTCTCATATGTGAGCCTGGAGCACAAAAGCAGTCTTAAGTCGCTGGGGTATATTTGTAGCAATAGCCAACAATACATTGTATGGGTCAAAATTATACATTTTTCTTTTATGCCAAAAATCATTAGGATATTAAGTAAAGATCATGTTCCATGAAGATATTTAGTAAATTTCCTACCGTAAATATATCAAAACTTAATTTTTGATTAGTAATATGCATTGCTAAGAACTTAATTTGAACAACTTTAAAGATGATTTTCTCAATATTTAGATTTTTTTGCACCCTCAGATTACAGATTTTCAAATATTGTCCTATCCTAACAAACCATACATCAATGGAAAGCTTATTTATTCAGCAAAACAAAAAAACCTTTATGACTGGTTTTGTGGTACAGGGTCAAATATAACCAATGTTTTAAAATGATTTGAGTCAAGCATTTCACATCTCACGTGAGTATGAATAGTTGTTACATAACTTGTGCAATGATATTAATGTGCATTTTTGAAGCCACTTCAGAGACTATATTTATCCACAGACTTGATATAAACAACCATAACTGAAACAAAGCATGTAAGCATGTAAATATCAATCTTGACACGCGTTTTTAAATATCAATCTCTTTTAAACGTTATGTGCTAAAGACATCCATCTGAAACATTACAAGCGTTAACATACTGTAACATTGTAACATTCAAGAGTGATACACTGAAGAAGCCTCATTAATGCATTCACGCAGGAACAACCAGGATTTAACAGGAAACAGTGCATTCGAGTGTGTTTAAATGCACCTTTTTAACCATTCATTGGTGTGATAACTGCATTTTGAACACTTTATTCATCCATACGCTTCAGATGTAGCAGGAGGGTCAAGAACTTGGATTCATGTCATGTGTATCGGTCAAGTGTCCTGAATGGAGTTATATGATACTGGCTGTGTAATTATTAAAAGCAGCTATCCTTACTAATTGCCAACGTTTAAGCAATTGTGTACATTTTGAAACGTCAGAGCAGGTTAAAAGTGAGCAGCTGAGCTGGAATGGTGTGTGGAGCTCATTCCTGACGGCTTACACTGGAGATTCCAGCAGGGAAGTGTGAGGCGGCCGAGGCGCGTCAGGCATGCGAGGAATGAGCGCAGGAATGCAGCGCTGCAGTGCATGCGTGACACATGGACTCACTCATCAACGACTGCCTTCACTACTGAGCGCTGCTGTCAGGAGAGCACTTCAGCATGCTATTGGAACACACTCCATAAGGGATGCACCGAATGTTCCGCAAGAAAATAGCAAAAAAAGCACTTTCGGTGTTCGGCTGAATAAGCGAAAAGACCAAATAATATGAACTAGGGCTGTCAAAATGGCTGAAAAACTAAATTCGAATTTTGTACTTAAACATTATCAATATTCGAATTTAAAATGCATAATTTCAGTTAGGGGGGAAACATGCGTTTGTCTTCTCTCTCTGAGGCCACAAGAGGGCGCATCGAGCTAAATATTACTAATGCACGCTTATTCAAAGCAATACAATAACACGACTATCTGTGAAAAAAGTGCATGATGTTTAAAATAATGCTTATAAACCATATATAATTAATTAAGTTGCTTAAACAATTAGAAACAAAACAGCATCATGAATGTATAGTTGAATACAAAGGACCGAAAACCAATCACAAAGAGTGCTTTTTCATTTAAAAACATAAGATGCAGTGGGATGGGACGTCTCGAGACGTTTTTTAAAAGTTGAATTTGCGTTCATTTTCTATGGCTTTCTAAACATGCGGCTCTCTTGTGCGAGACGCGAGTGCAACGCTGATAGATGTCCCTCTAGAAAATGCGATAAATATGCATTCTGTGTGAACGGCTTGGTTTCAGTTTTGACGTAAACAACATCTTCTCCGCATTGATGTTCTCTTTTCCCGCAATATTTCGAATGAACAACCTAGCAGCCCTCATCCAGTGGCTTTAACTGAATAAGCTATGAAAAACATTAAAACGCAACGACACCTACATCGTTATCATATCTCGTGTCCACTGATAAAGCCGCCTGACACACGCCTAACATTCGAATGCAACGTTTTTGCATTCGAATGTGGATTTATATTTTAAATCCAACGAATATTTGAAATTCAAATTTCTTTTTGACAGCCCTAATATGTACCGAACAATGATGTGACGCAATCAAATAGAGGCGCGCACTAAAGCAGCAAACATGTCTGCAGTGTGAAAGCATTTAAAACTGTCCGAGAAAGACGCAAAAATCATTACAAGCACCGAGAGCAAGAGACTGTTTAGTACTGCATTCAAAGTCCAAAGCGCGAGGGAAATCTGCGCTGAAACAGTGTTACTCATCAGCTGCTCAGTAACATTTTTATGCATTTTTTAAATAAAAGAAAATTAAGACAACAATAATGATAATAATAATAATAATAATTACAACAGATCTATTAATACATTTATTATAACACTCACACATAGTGTTCAAACTGGGATTTGTAATATTTTCTAATGTTTTAAAAATTCTCTTCTGCTCGCTGCATTTATTTGTACAGTAAAAAATACATGACAGATTCAAGAAGGGGGTCTCAATTCACAAAAATGTATATTTTACTAACTTATTAATTTTAAGTTAAATTGTGCTTTGTTGGTATAGTGTCTGCTAGAATGTTAAAAATGTTCATTGTTAAGTAAATATTTTTAAATTGTTTTGTAATTGAATTTTTTTTTTGAAAAGCTAGACAAAAAAGTAAAAAGTACATTTTGGCTATTTAATTTATGCAATGTTGAAAAATTTTTTGGGAAAAATATATGGGGAAAAAATGCTGAAAAACTGTGTTCGGTATTCGGACCAGTGTTTTATTTTGTTCGGCTTGGGCCAAGAATTTTCATTTCGGTGCATCCCTATAATCCATTTAACTTTAGAAAATCAAAATAATAAATGGAAGGTTAACTGACACTGCTACTGAACTAAACTAAATCAACTACATAAAGCTGAATAATGACTCTGTCTTCTATAGAGCTGTTTATAGATTAAATGTGTTTCATAGTTGAATACTGCAGCATTAACACTTTTATTTTCCTGATTATTATTGTAAAGCTGCTTTGAAACAATGCATGCAAACAATAACTGTTAATACAGTGGCTTGCCAAAAAAATGTTAAATTCACAATTTCTTCAAGAAATTGCTAGCAACTGTTACTTAATTTCTATTGCAATATTAAGGAAGCGATGATGCTTCTCACCAGCCAATGCGATGCGTGTCAACAGTGAGGAAATCAAGACTAGTCAGTAGCCAGTTAATGAGCTAGTCTAAGTATCGTTAGTGAGTTCATTACATAATTAATTTCAGGGTAGGTAAGGGAATTAATCGTCACGTTCAGCATTTCTGTGCTCCATCACAGAACTCCACTGCGAGTAAACAGCCACCTGAATGCATGAGTGATATCACTGCATGCAGATTTATTTTTACATGAGAAACAATTACCGTCTGAAAAGGGCTTGAGCTTTTAAAAATTAGATATTTAGGGCCCTATGAAATCAGTTTTATTTTTTCCCAAATTCCATTTTTTCCATTTAAATTTTTCCAGATTCTGTTTTTTTTTTCTTTTTTGTTTTAATTTTTCTAGACTCTGGTTTAATGGTTAAATTTAAATTTTATTAATCATAAAGCATGTCTATTTAATTGAAATCATGAAACTTACAATATTAAACAGCAATTTAAATGTACATTTAGTCATTTAGCAGACGCTTTTATCCAAAGCCACTTACAAATGAGGACAATGGAAGAAATAAAAATCAACAAAAGGGCAATGATACACAGATTTATTAAAAGCTTAACAAAAATTGCATTAAGGCCTTTTGAACTGCCCCCCCCCCCCCTTATTTTTTTTACAAAATTCAGTTTTCTATAAATTTTCTGGATTCCATTTTAATGGTTTCATTAAATATTAAGAATCAGAAGCATCTCTAATTAATTGATTTTATTAAATGCGCCATTCATTCACACAGAGACACGCAGAACATGCAGGATTCATATTTAAATAGTATTTTTGCAGTTTAATATTCAGAGACACTAGTCCATATCTGATTTAGTTCATGTTCTGATTTAGGTGTACTGACCTACTTTTGATGCATCCGTCCTAAATTTTGCAAATTTCGTGACATTCCGCGTTATACAGTAAATTCCGTTTCTATGACTTGGATTCCGTCCATGTTTTCCGCATCACAGAAATCATACAGCCCTAGATATTCCAAACCAGTTTTATTTGTACACATCACGCAGCATTCTCAAACGAAATTGCTGAACGGCGTATTATTGTTCATCCCAAAGAGGCACAAAATCACTTTCACAGACTTTTTCATTAACTGTTCCCTCCTGGTGGTTTTAGACTTGCACTCATTTCATTTACTAACTGCTTGTTTTCTTAAAAAAAAAATAGCTTGCTCTATTCTATCTGTGTTCTTTTTATTTATTATATAATTAAAGAAACAAACAAACCTCGCTATGTGTACTGCGTTAAGCTAACTGAGACTTGTTATAGCACTTGCATATCATTGCTCTTTTGTTGATTTTGATTGCTTCCATTGTCCACATTTGTAAGTCGCTTTGGATAAAAGCGTCTACTAAACCACTAAATGTAAATGTATATTTCAGGCTAGTGAGAGTGTGTATTTCACCCGCTGCTAATCAGATGTGTATAATCTGATATTATCTGTAATCACTTCATTGTCACTGCTGTCAGGCTTGTGAAGCATCAGTGGAAACACTCTCTGGTTCTGAAGCTCACCTTGCCGTCGGAGGCCGTGTTGATGCGGTAGTGGTAGACGCGGCCCTCGCAGCGCAGCGAGATGGACCTCTGTCCCGGGCTGCTCTCGCTCTCGCGCACCAGAAAGCTGCCGTTGATGCCGCTGCTCAGAAGGTACTCGGCGGCATTGCGGGACACGGGCCCGTGGTACCAGCTGTGCTTCTCCAGGCTGTTGACGGGCGTGATGTAGTTGCTGGGAACCCAGCCCTGGCCGTTCTTGGTCTGCGCCTCGCACCACTCGCCATTGTGATTGTATCCCAGAACCCTCAGCTTCTCTCCTGATCAGAGCATTATGTCAAAGTCATTTCAATGTCTATTAACTCTTTCTCCGCCAGCATTTTCGTAAAAAGTTGCCAGCCACTGCCAGCGATTTTGATGATTTTCACAAAAATTTGATGGCCTCCAGTATATTTTGCTGTATGAATATTTGAATATGCAATACACCAAAATAAAGAACAGAGCCTCTACTTTAAAACAATCAGTTTTATTCTAGCTTAAAGCATTCTTTTTTTTATCAACACTTGAATATAGGTAGGTTTCATAAAAAATGTATTTGAGCAAAAAGGTGAGAAAATCCAATTTTTATCAAAAACTACATCTGGGTAATATTCAGTACGATTATCAAAGCATAAATCCAGTAAATCGCTTCCATAGAGTTAAGGCCGAAAAATAATTGATTTACAGCTGTGCCGTTGTAATTGTGGAAAGTGTGAATTAAAACAGATGCACATCTACTCCCGTTGCATCAAAGGTTTCTATTTACAAGCTTTATGCAGCATTGAGCATCATAACCAATCACAGACTGTCGGCTGAGCACATGAATGCATTAGAGATGTAATGGTATGAACATTTCTTATCACCTAATTATCACGGTTATCAGTATTATCACGGTGTTGTTAAAATGTGCTGGAAATGTTCAAAATGTACGGACACATAAATCGCTACACCATGTTTTGTATTGAAAATCAACAAATAATAAATAAAATTACTTTTTGTTTGCATAAACACTAAAACAATAACATTACCAGTGATGTCTGGAAGTACAACAGTTTATCTAATAACATGTATGAAATGTTCAAATAAAGCTTTGGAAAAGTTTCATAAAATGGTAAACCAAACATTCAGCCTTTAAATAAAGAAAAGGGTTAAGGCAAAATGATACACACGTGACACTGTTAATTAAAACTGTGCTTAATGCTGGATAGTATTTATTTATACGGAGTTGTTGAAATTGTGGAAATCGAATACGGTTTTAATGATACTTAAAATATGAAACGGTAATACTAACCGTGGGGAATTTTATTATGATTTATCGTCAAACCGGTAATGGTTCCATCCCTAGAATGCATCGACCAATCAAGAGGCGTTTAAATCCATTTAGTCCATAAACTAAAAAATCTACGTTGTTTTCATGACTTTAAAAAAAAAAAAAAATAGCCTCGGACAAACAAACGGAGTTGCTACTGTCTTACAATGACAGCTGTCAGTGTGAAAACCTTGTTCCTATATCTTTTTGAAACATTTTGGACACAGAAGGACCACCATTCAAGTGGGACTTTAATATGCCGTGGAGGGATATATAAAAGATTTTAAAATACATATTGTGGGTATTAATTTGGAAGCGAGGGTTTACAGATCACAATGCAAGCGGGAGAAGCCTCATGTTACGTTCGTCACGATCGCAGATAACAACATCCCGGATCAACACTGTTCATGTATCGCAGGGTACGATTAAATTAATTTACATTTAACCGGTTTAATATGAAGAGACACTGAAATGTAGACCTTCGTTTATGTGTTTTTGCCCTACACTGTACAAGACGCGAGAACAGTCCGCCATTTAGGTTTGTATGGACTCACTAACTTTAACATTAGCTAGTTTCAGCCAGAGATACCAAGCACAAGATGGCATTAACGTTCTGCTTGAGCAGATGAAAATTGTAACTTAGTGAGAGTATGACAACCAGAAAACGAACGTTTTTGTCTTCATTGGGATTGGGGGGGAATGCTTTGGGACATTTTGCTCCGTTTTGATTGGGTTTAGGAAATATAATAAAATAAATTCCTCTCAGGATACCTGGAATCAGTGTTACAAGTACCCCAGACACAACGTTTTTCCATTTTTGAAGCATAAACCCCATAAAAACGATGCAAGCTCTTTCTCTATGGCGCTGAAACCTACAGATGTCCGAGTTCCGCTCCCCGAGCAACTGATACTCGACTGCCATTGGCTCATCTGCGTTCGAGGGGAGGGGCTTACCTATAGGTCAATTGAAGGTGACGAGCCTTACAAGTTGATTTATCTGCGTTTAAAAAATGCCTCTGGTCATAGAAAGTTTCCAATGACTGCTGAAGCTTTTTAGCTCGGGTAGAATGTGCGATCTCTGACTGAGTTTGCTGGCTTCCATGGGTGCAATACACTGTGTTTTCCAGCAACTGGCAACCCAGGGTGTCGAAATGCTATTGGGTAAATTGGCAGTGGACGGAGTCACAGGAATCATAATCATGATTAAAATACAATTAATCCTGCAGCCCTAGTGTCCACTGGCTCTAAGAAAAAAAACGGCATCATTTTGCATAGCACAAGCTCATTAAGTATGTTTATATGCACTTCAAAGAGTTGGTTTTTAATTGGAACGCAGCAAGAATTTGTCTTTTTAAAATGACGGTGCAAATAAGAACTTATACATGGCTTCCCGTTATAGATATGTTCTCATGTGAAGAGATTCTGATGGCTAGCGGCTGTCAGTGATCAGCTCATCCACATTAGATGTCTGATCTCCATCAGAGAGCAAAAAAACGAAATTCTTGAAATTCGTTTGCTATGCATCCGAATAAAAGGATTACATGCCGAGATACTAGCAATCTTCTTTTATTCTTATAAAGTGCTCAGTCAGAGCATATTAAAATCGACAGATGTTTCGGTCATGCAGGACCTCCCTCAGTGTTCACTTTCTATTGAAACGCTTCATTTTTCGATTCAGCTCCTCACATTATCAACACACGTGTATCTAATCGATTAAATTAATGAATCAGTGACAGACCATTTACTTCATTGGCAATTTACAAATAAATCCAGAGGAGATACAGAGAAATACAGAATCAACCTTTTATTTGGATGCATAATCAAAGAATTTAGGTTTTTTTTGCTCTTTTTTTCAAGAATTGAGTTTTTTTGCTTTTTGACGGATTCTATTATTGACTTGCAATCGTGTTACATGTGAATGGAACCAAGCGCAAAATCCTCCTTTTTTCATTTTTGATCTCCATCAAATTCATGAAGTGTTTATCATAAAGACTTGGGACACTATGTGTACTTAGGGCTGGACGATATGGCCAAAATTTATATCACGATATATTTCTTCATTTCAGTCGATACGATATAATTCCGATATCGATATGAACATATTTTTGGCTCTTCAACGAATTGCTTGCGGGGTTCGCATTAGATAAAAGCATCTGCTAAATGAACAAAGCTGTACTAACTAACCTCCTGTCTGGGGCTTCTATAGGAGATGCACTAATAACAGCTTGTTATAAAACAGCGGGGTGAAATATCGTTATTCCAGGCACTGAATCCACACGCTGTCATTATCTAATGAAGTGAGGGGCGTCTGGATGGCTGTAGATCTTCCCCTCACTGATTTTCACAGGCCGAATGGAAAGAACTGACATGTTGAGTAAGATAAAGGAAGAGGAGGAGATGAAGAATGTGCAGCAAATATGTGGATTTCCAGTCAGACATGTGACCTCATATGACTGCTAATAAACGGCGGAACAAAGAGCAGCTTCTCTCATGCTGTGACTGCAGGAGTCCCAAATAAACACTCATTCACTAATGTGCATTCTGCTGTTGATACACAACTCAATGCCCATCTTAAAGGAGACTTTATTGTAAACCGTTTCTTCACCTCATTTGGTGTTCCTCGTCAAAAATGACCGCCCTTTTAAAAATTGCTTGTAATCTTGTTATACGATATTATCAGAAAATCTTTTTGTTAACTTGTTTTCTTTTAATTAGCTTAGGTTTTGCGTTTCTTTAATCAGCTGACTGATCAAAGGTCTCAATGATATGAGCTAATGCTCCTCAGTTTAGGAGTGAAAAAACATTAGTTACGGATAGTTTTGGCCATATTCACTAAAAATTGAGATGCACAAGCTCAGATCAATGAGGCCTATGATCAATCATCTCCAAAAACAAATACAAAACCTGTGTTAATTGAAAGAAAACAAGTTGATAAAAGGATTGAATCCAATATTTGGATTTAATCCAATTAGCATAATGCAATTTTTTGTAGGCTGGTCATTTTTGATCTGGAAACACCACAAGAGTACCAATGTGGGGGGGGGGGGCTGCTAGTGAACAAGGAGTATGTTCACTAGCACATTATTTGCAGATGTTAATTTCTGTGGTATCGAAGCTAGCAGCGAATACGGTGAAACTTCACTGGTACTGGTGACACCTGCTAGACTGAGGCATGATGAAGTGTTTAACGTGTTCGGATGATGAAGCATGCGATGTGTGTCTGACCTTTGGTGATGCTGAGAGTGTTATCGCCGCTCGCGACGAAGTCATACAGCGCTACGAACAGATTGGGGTCATTTTCGCTGGGTCCCGCCAGCAGATTCTCTTTGGAGTTCCAGCGCGCCGCCTCAGACAGACCCGGGGCCTCGAAATCCGGCCGCTGAAGCGCTTCTGCAAACAGACCAATACATGACAATGAATATGAGAATGCATGTTAACATATGTGTGACCCTGGAGCACAACACCAGTCATAAGGGTCATTTTTTTGAAAATGAGATTAATACATCATCTGAAAGCTGAATAAATAAGCTTTCCATTGATGTATGGTTTGTTAGACATATACATATATATATACATATACATATACATATACACACACACTGATTTTTTAAAAATCCAAATGCAAAAACGCAGAAAATACAGAGCTATATATATATATACCGTATATCGTAAATCAGCCAAAAAATACAGCGATATGAATTTTTGGCCACATCGCCCAGCCATAATAGTAACACACACCCCAAATGTAATCATCAATACAGTCAGCTCACAGTACATCACCACAACCACGTGTGTCATAAAACATCATGGACATAAACGCCAATCTGAACTTTTTAATGAGTCACATTCATTACTCTGTGCCATGCGGAGAAACACGTGCAGTGAAACGATCGTGACTGATGACCTCAGACATAAACAAGGCAAATAAGATACGGCAGAAGATTTGTTTTTCATGCATAAACTCACTGACTGGGACATGAATCAGCTTAGAGAAAAAATAAAAGAGTGTTTTAATCACCCAAAAACGGGAATTCAGTCATCATTTTCCTAATGTTGACTGAAATGCAAAAGGAAAACATTTGAGCAGTCCTCAGTGACCTTAAGCCCTAGCATGTGGATGACTGCTGCTTTTATGGGCATTTTTGGAGCCTGACAGCAATGATAAAGATTCTCCTCGTGTTCCACAGAACGACATGAGAGTCAGTAAACAATGAGGGAATGGTTAACTAACCCTTTAGTCACCCGTAAAACGCCAGTGCATTTGGGTAGTTGACAAATAATATGGATTTTTTTTTTAATCCACATCACAACTCAATGTTCAAGGCATGTACAGGAGAATTATGTAACTGGACTTCCACAATTTTTAGCTTTGCAATTCCCATTTAGCACGATCTCATGTTAAAGTCATGAGCAGCCAGTCAACATACAGCCACGAAGACATCAGGCTACAATACAATCAGATGTTTCTTTCACATTTCAGCTCCTTTATACACGACCAGTCAAACGTTGTTGAACAGTAAGATGTGTTTTTTTTTTTAAAGAAGTCTCTTCTGCTCACCAAGCCTGCATGCATCCTTGCTAAATAAAAGTATTAATTTCTATAATTTCTATAATTATACTGACTCCAAGCTTCTGAATGGTAGAGTGTACAATGTTACAAAAGCTTTTTATTTCAGATATGTTTGATCTTTAAAATTTTCTATTCATCAAAGAATCCTGAAAAAAATGTACTCACCTGTGTTCAACATTGATAATAATAATCAGAAATGTTTCTTGAGCAGCAAATCAGCATATTAGAATGATTTCTGAAGATCATGTCACACTGAAGACTGGAGTATTTTGGATCAAATAAATGCAGGCTTGGTGAGCAGAAGAGACTTCTTTGCAAAACATTAAAAATCTTACTGTCCAAAACAAAGACTGGTAGTATACACTCACGCCATTAGAACAACATTTCAGAGTTTTAAAGGGGTCCTATTATGCTTTTTCAATTTTTTTATTTTAGTCAGTGTGTAGTGTGTATGTTTGGGCATAAAAAAGATCTACAAAGTTACAAATTCCACTCCAAAGGGAGATATTTCATTTTGTTTAAATCCCTTTTCAAGAACTACAACGAACAGCTCATTTGGACTACAGCGTTGTTTTGTACACACACACACGCTCACACACACACACACACGCTCTCGCGCACACACACACACGCTCTCGCGCACACACACACGCTCTCACGCACACACACACGCTCTCACGCACACGCTCTCACGCACACACACACACACACACACACACACACACACACAC
>NW_015554136.1:370972-371561 GCF_001515605.1 Sinocyclocheilus anshuiensis
TGAACAACCTCCAGCGAGCTCACAGAAGCGCAGATGCATCCAAACTCTCCACACACACCGAGCTGCACGGATCTATCCAGACAGGAATCAGGTTTCCCAGTGTTCTCTCCTCCCTCGTTTTTCCTCTCTTTCTATTTTACGGCGAGCCAGTATGTCTGGCTTTCCTCTCGCTTGTTCCCCCTCCTCCACTTTCCAAACAGACAGAAGGAGAACCGAGGCCTGTGATTTTCACGAGACCATCGACCCCAGATCCATCCGTCTGTTCATCTTAAGGCTGTGTCGGACTCGGACACACACACACACGCACACACTCACACACATGCACACTCACACGCGCGCACACACACACGCACAGAGACACACACACAGAGACACACACACACAGAGAGACACACACGCACACACACACACACACAGAGACACACACACACGCACAGAGACACATGCGCGCACACACACACGCACAGAGACACACACACAGAGACACACACACACAGAGAGACACACACACACACAGAGAGAGAGACACAGAGAGACACACACACACACAGAGAGAGAGACACACACACACACACACACACACAGAGAG
>NW_015554136.1:372046-383509 GCF_001515605.1 Sinocyclocheilus anshuiensis
TCTCACGCACACACACACACACACACACACACACACACTCTCATGCACACTCACGCACACATTCTCACGCTCTCACGCACACACATGTACACTCACACTCTCACGCACACACATGTACACTCACACTCTCACGCACACACACACTCTCACAAACACACACACACACGCACGCACACTCACACATGCACGCACACACACACACTCACGCACGCACGCACATTCACACATGCACGCACACTCACTCACACACACACACACACACACACATTCGTCATCACAGACGCTTACCTTCCAAGTAACAGCTGGAGGACGAAGAAAGACCTTTTTTGGATTTACAGCCCACCAATTTTAGACAAATCTCCAACATTTTCATTTGCTTCCCAACGCGACCAATTCAAAAAAAGAGATCCAGTTCCCAAACTCTATCGCTGTTTTCTCTTTTATCCAAACGATTGCTCAAAAAAGTGACTGAAAACATAAAAAAATCTGTCCACAAAGTTTGTGTTAGTAGCTTATGTCATGTATACCGTGAAGATGAAGTCAAAGACGGCTAAAAACACTGACATCCTGACTTCACGCGGTTCTTCTAGCAACTTTCCAGAGTAAGAGGCTCCATTTCCCCCCCGCTCCAGTTCTTCTCGTTTTCTCAGTCCGGTGAGGAACTAGCCATCCATACGGATAATTGTCACGGAAAAAACACTAAGAGGAGTTAAACGAAGCACTTTGACGACAGTGTTGTCGGCTGAGAGACGATCCACAGGAAAAGCAGGACGCTTGTGCTGATCTCTGCCAACAAAGAGGCCCTTTCAGAGCCGACGACATCATGGCCCTGGCTCCGCCCCTCCAGGAACCTGCAGCATTATCTGCAGAGAGAGTGTAACTGGAACCTGCCTTTGTCTTTCAGTCCCACACACTCTCGCTGTCTGCTTCGCTCTCGTCCCAAATGTTTTCACTTTGAAACAAAGGCACAAGTGCACTTCATAGGGTCAGGATTACTCCTGCCAAACAGCCAGCATGAATAAAAGAAATTACAAAGACAATTCAGCCCATAATTCATTCATGCCGCAATGCATGATGGGAGCCATGGATGAGTTTTTGATGGTCACCGTTGTTGTGATTCTCACGCTAATTCTTGATGTCTGTGTGTCTAAATTAAAGATTTTTTTTTTAAGTTTTTGATCAAAATAAGTTTTAAAAACATCTGACTATAGATATCATATTGCTCAGAGGGTTGATGTAATCAAACCTAACATAAAGAAAACCTAACTCAGTTATTCAGGTCATGTCAAAACATAATCAAAGCCACATGATCGCCTTTCCTCTGGTTTGTCTGGCTGTTATAACTCAGCCAAACAAAGTCTAATATTAAAAAATGAAGGCTCAAGATCCCAACTAATGCAAACACTGACCAAAATTTAGATTTTCTACTTTGGTGATTCTGCTCGTAAACATCAGGTGTCTTAAAAATGGTCGATCATCACTTAATCACCTAATTATCTCATTGACTTTAACTCTGCTTCAGTGTTAATTTGACACTCTTCAGTGCTACTTTTTAACACTCGAGTGTGAACTCAAATAAACTCCTGGGAGAGTTAATTTAACACTGGGCTTTTTGCTGTGATTAAGCACAAATATCGTCACCTGCACTGTGGCTGCTTCTAAAGAACGTTACAACCACTGATTAATTCAATAACTGAATAATCTGATGATGAATTGGGGAAAAAATATAGAAAATTACATTTGGCTTGAAAAAAAAAAAATTCCACAATTGGCAAAGTGTTGACCTCCAAACAATGTCCAAATTGAAGACTATATGAACCGAAATATAATGAAAGTATCCATGTTGTCTACACTACACATTACAGCTGAAACGATTAGTCAACATCATTGACAACGTCGACAATAAAAAAAAAAAAACATTTAAAAATTTTCTTTTCAATCCCGTTAAGCATTAAGCCCAGAATATGAAAGCAATGCGTAAAGTTTCATGTTGAGCATTTTCCTCCCATAGAAAATAGTTATAAAGAAAAAAAAACTTAATGTGGCTTAATGCATTAAGAAGGTAATATTAAAAGGCCAATCTCAGTGTACTGATGATGCAAACTATATGCAGGCAAGCAGCCCAGGATATGAACGCAAAGTGCATGCATGTTAAGTGTTTTCCTCTGATAGAAAACCATTATAAAAAACGCTTAACGTGGCTTAATGGTTGAAGACAGTGATACTGTATAAAAAGGCCAAATTCTGTAAATTTAATGGGTCTGGCTTCCAGTCTCATCGGCTTCCAGCAATTTTTAGCTGTACAAAACAGCTCGTTTTGCTGCTTGATATTGCAAACAGGTGATTCTTACCATATTATTTTAACGTATTGTCTTAATTATAAAGCCCTAGTGTCAGTACATCATAAATAGAACAAAGCATCGGTTTATTGATTTTTCACTCAGATCACGCTGCATCCAGTGTAGACAGACAGAATCACTGTTTATAATAAGATTTATGTTCTTTAGTTGCATCGCATTTTGCCATTTGCGACCGCTGTAGTTAAGATGTATGTAAAAAACTCACGTTATAATCAAAACCATCCATCTATACTATACTATGAATCTCTTATTTATCTTGTGTTTATACTAGGGATGGATCGAATCGGATCTGGTATCGGTCAGACAAGACCAATCTATTTTACCAGATAAACTATTGCACAGATATAATACACTACGCATCAATATTTCTTTCCTTTGTGCTTTGAACATTTCTATGCACTCTGGATTGGAGCCATACCCTTTCGTATTATAATACTGTTGTGCAATGAAAGATTATTGATAGTCTTTCTTGTTCTGTCCTATCTATCATATGCTGCTGCCTTCATTACTGTGCTATACATTTAAAAGAAATGTCTTTCAATTTTATAGTATATATTTTATATATAACTATAGTTAGGCTACTTGTTTTTCATGAATGTATTTTATAACCATACAAAGAGCAATGTGTAACATTTTACCAGGTTTAGTCCTACACTTATTAACTTTTATTTGTTCCCCACTAAATAATGTTGTTTCACTAAATGTTTAGATTTTATAAAATTATTGTGCAGCCATTTTTCTAGAGTATTTTTTGCTGCTGAATTATTCACTAACCTAGTTAATAATAGTATTTTTGTCATAGATTATGATTATATATTTTTTCTAGTGCTGTCAAACGATTAATCACGATTAATCGTGATTAATCACATCCAAAATAAAAGTTTTTGTTTACATAATATATGTGTGTACTCTGTATATTTATTATGTGTATATAAATACACACACACACAGTATATATTTTGAAAATATTTACATGTATTTATATGTATACATATATATTTTTATATACATATAATTTATATTATGTATAAATGTATTTAATGTATAAACATAACATATTTTTCTTAAATATATACATGCATGTGTTTGTATTTATATATACATAATAAAATATAAAAATTCTACATTGATTTACAAAAAACTGCGCTGGCATCGGATCAGATCGGTATCGGCAGATACTCAGAATTTTCGGTATCAGATCGGTTCTGAAAAAATGGTATCATTGCATCCCTAGTTTATACTTTATTAGAACAAAACAATTCTGGCGTATTAAGTGGATTCTGCCTTAAAAGCTTCTGATTGGCCACTGCATTCACAACAGTCTGTCTGTGATTGCCTACAATGCTCAACGCAGCAAAACCTGTTTTCTAAGCTCTTCACAGAGTCTCACATAAATACAGGAGCGTTTGAAAGCCGATACCGGATCGACCTGGTAACGCATAAATGCTGGTGTCTCCACGTTTTTAAAATGTAAGCATCGACCGAAGTACTGGTACTTCTGACGACACTAGAAACGGAAACCCGGACACTTAAGGTCCTTGCACACTGAGTCTGAAATTTTCGTATTCGTCATCCTTTCCTATCAAAATGCTTGCTAAGGATGCGAAAACTCAGAAAATCGAACCTGATCCGAATTTTTTTATGACGGACGAAAGTTTCAGAGGCAGTGTGTAAATGGGATTGACACAACATGAGGTCGTATTTATTTTTTAACGTGCGAAAATTTCAGACTCAGTGTGCAATGACCTTTACACTTGGAATGAGCGAACAAAAAATCCAGCAGTCCATATTTTAGATGGCATAGCTAGCAAATACGTCAGCATGGGGTTCCTGATGTAATGGGGAATGTCTCTAGCCGTGTCGCTCCGCTAAAGCGTTCCAGAAAGCTCCTCTTGAATAAGTCCGGAGCTACATGTGGGAAAGCGGCTAATGAGGATGAGCTCAGATCACAGGTCTCTGAGTCTGTCCAATGGCGTCTCCACAGACGGGAACCCGGGCCGCTCTGGAGTCCAGAAACGAGGCAGCCAACTCAGATGAAAGAGTCTCTGAACTTTCCAGTCAGAAGAATGAGCCAGCGGCTGATAATGGTTAAGCTGCAGTCCAGCCAGGAAGAGGAAAACCCAGCGATCCATACCACACGAGTCTGATGCTCTGCTCCATTAACATGATCGCTCGACTGATTTCAGACACAAAGGAGAAGCTCCTGTATCCGAGAATCAAACCATTCAATTAGAGATGCACCTATCGACCGGCCAGAGTCCGGAATTAGCCGATTTTCCACATGACAGTTTTGACGTCACACTTATGGCGACTGATAATGTATTTATATCATGCATAGTGAGTGAGTGTGTGAGAGAGACTCGTGCAGAAATCAAAACTAATGAGCGCAACAGCACACACAGAAAGTTATAGATGAATACTGTGGTAGAAAAAAAAAACATTTATAATATGTGACCCTGGACCACAAAACCAGTCATAAGGGTAAATTTTTTGAAATTGAGAATTATAAATCATCTGAAAGCTGAATAAATAAGCTTTCCATTGATGTATGGTTTGTTAGGATAGGACAATATTTGAAAATCTGGAAATGCATATTACTAATCAAAAATTAAGTTTTGATATATTTACGGTAGGAAATTTACAAAGTATCTCCATAGAACATGATCTTTATTTAAAGGGTTAGTTCACCCAAAAATGTAAATTAGCCCATAAATTACTCACCCTCAAGTGATCCTAGGTGTATATGACTTTCTTCTTTCAGACAAATCCAGTCGGAGTTATATTAAAAATTGTCTTTGATCTTTCAAGCTGTTTAATGGCACTCAGCGGGTGTTGCATGCATCAGTCCAAAAGCAGTTAAATAATAAGCGCCCATTCATAAAAAAAAAAAAGTGTCTCACACGGCTCCGGGGGGTGAACAAAGGCCTTCTGTAGCGAATCGATGCGTTTTTGTAAGAAAAATATCCATATTCAAACCGTAATAATCACTTTAATGTAGCTTGCGCTCACTGTTGTACACAGAAGCAGCTCCGGGAGGATGACGTATGAGGTCGGCGCTGCGCATTTCTGTGGCAACCCTGCATCCAACAAGAGCTACAGGAGTCAGCTTTGACTGATCACAGGTCGAGAATAAGGAGAGATGACTGACAAGACCATGCTGGAGTATTTGCTGCTCAACAGATTCTGAGCTCATTGACAAATATCTGATCTTGTAAGATGTGCTTGCTCCCTTTACACAGAGTGCGTGTGATTGCGAAATCGAAAGTGAAAGTAAACAGCACAAACGCTCATTCAAAAATATTTAAATACACCGCATCCTGAGAGCGGCTCCCTGATGCGCCAAAATTATACACAATATTAGAATGTTTAAAGGAGTGGACACGAAAAAACTAAAGCCACTTCAGATGCAGCTTCTGTGTTTCCTCTGCAGTGGAAAGATGGAGTTTAATACTGATTTCATTTGAATGGTAAGAACTCTACAGTTTCTTATTATTCTAAATGAATTAATTAAAACAATGTAAGAATTTGATGTGAAAGATGACACATTTAATAAGGTTAGTGAAAAAATGACAATTTAAGAAAAATAGTGGTAAATGATATATGTTTGTTATATACAGCAACTCCTTTTCAGTTCATTTCTACCTCTTTTCTAGTCACAGAGCACTTTATTTTGAGAGTTGTTTAAGTGAGAGAACATCTATAACTTTGTCCAGATTGGGCGAATTGTAATGTTTAATAATTTTGTATTATGTAAATGATTATTTGCATTAAAAAAGTATAGATTTTTGTTTGTATATGCGGTCAAATATAGTTTTTAGAAAGAAAATCGGAATCGGCATAAATCAGTATCAGCAGGTCACACTTACAAAAAAATTGGAATCGGCAAAGAAAATTGCAATCGGTGCATCTCTACATTCAATGCCAAAAACACCTACAGACATACATCACTCCTTATACAGAAACACGCTTCACTGATTAGCCTTTTTCACAAAAATCGGAAATTACGTCAGTGCAGGGTAAAGTTAGTTCCGTTACATGTCTGCGCCTATTATATTAGTATGCCCTTTTCTCAAATAATGCTTCTTACCTTTTCTGTTTTCCAAGTTATTGTTATATAATCTATAAAGAAATAACATTTTACTGGTTTGTAACTTATATGGCCACTCAGATCGCTGACTCGTGAGATAATACACTCAACATTCTCCATCTCCGGCAAAGTCCCTTTTTTAAATAGTCTTTGATCTCCCGTACATTTGAGCGTATTATCTCCGGTCGCTGTTGACACCGGAAAACGTTTACCCTGCAAGCGCCAATCCGGAAGCCAGAAACACGGAAGTGTGAAAAAGACTAATTGTGCCTTTTTCCTCTGCGCTCTGACAAATCTTCAGCTAAAGCGCTTCTGAATGCAGTAACTTTGCTTCAAACTAATTTAATTATTTTCCAATCTTGACAACTACACAACTTCTGGTCTGTGTTATGGTGCTGGCACATTTACTGTTGCATGGTGAATTTTCACAGGTGAAATCCAGTCATTTCAACCTCAATTCCCACAATCTGGAATTTTGCGCAAAGGCGAAAGATTTCCCCAGATTTCCCAATGAGATTGAGTCATTCACATGAATTTGCCGTGTTGACATACAGAAACCTAAAGTTTGCTAATGTGAGTGCATCTCTGCTTTACACTAGATTTTTACATTTCTTGAATAAAACAACTAAGAAGTTCAAAATTTGCTTTGCTGTGCAGTTGCTTTATTTAAACTGGTGGTCAGGATGTTACTATGTGCAGGGTTTCTGCAGGAAAAATTAAGACTTTAGGACTTTAAGACCAAGTAAAGAAAATGTAAGGAATAAATAAAACGTAACACTATGTCAACATGGCCTCAAAATGCAAATGTCTTGTATTAGCAACCCTTCAAAGCTTGAAAATACAACTTCCGATAGAGCTCCATCACTTTTTATTTATTTATTTCAATCCATTTGTCTTGTTTTCCAGTACAAATATCTATTGTGTTCAATTTCTCTGAAAACAAGACAATTTGCAACTTAAGAAAATGTACCTTGATTGAAGGACGTTTAGATATTTGTATTGGAAAACAAATACTGAGAAAGATGCATGCAACATTTAACGCCATGACTATAAATTTAAGACATCTGCTCTGATTTAAGAATGCCTGAATTTGTGAAAGGGCGAATTAAGACTTTTTAAGACCTTGTTAAGACGTGCACTTGTATACAAGTGCTAGGGTGTTTCGTGGGGGATCGTGTGGTTTCTAAGGTGTTGTAGTTGCAAGGGCATACGCTATAGTGTGCTCGATGCGTTTTCTTTCATGGTGTTCAACACACATAATTAGAGGAATCGTCTGGAGCACAAATGCTGCACGTACACACTCGACTTTAAGAGTTTTGATCCTTGAGGAGCACTACTGCTGGTGACCTAAACGGCTCTAATAACTGAACGCTGAAAGGGTTTTCTCATTTGCGCAGACAAAAGCAAGGGCTGGAGAGGCAGGTTTTTTTGTGAAAGAGGGGGAGGTGACAGATGTAGAAACATGAAGCACATTGCTCAGAGATGAGCTCATAGAGAATCATTTATATAATCCACTCAGTTAGCTGACGTACACCATCCCTCGCCGTCATTAAAAACACTCTTTCCAAACCGTAGCGCACAGAGCCTGCAGTGCTTAGCATGAGAGTCCTTTCATGCGTTTATTTTAATGTGAAGCAGTTAGCTAAATGTGGATGTCTGCAGGGTTTCAGCATTAGCGCAGGAACGGAAACATGATCCAGGTGTACGGGCTGCTGGGAAATCACAACAGGCCTGACGTCACTCTCAAAATCACACACACACACACACACACACACGCACACACAGACACAGACACACACACACAGACACACACAGACACACACAAACAGACACACACTCACACAGACACAGACACACACACACACACACACAGACACAGACACACACACACTCACACAGAAACACACACACACAGCGTCAGTCAGTCTTCAGCCCGACACCCAGTTGATTCAGTTCAGACTCCAGCAGAGCAGCTGTTTGCATCAGGACTAGTTCAGTCCAGCAGATGCAAATTTAACATCCAGAGTTAGCATATCTAGGGAAATCTAGTGTTAGACGCGGTTAAGGTAAAGCTGATAACTGAGACATAGCATCTCTGGCCCCGAGTACAGCTGCTATTAACATCTGGCTCGACTGATCCACACAGAGATCTGATCTGATCATCATCAGTCTGTCTGGAGTCACATGAAGAAACAGAACAAACTGAGACAGACTGACGCTTCAAGAAACCTCCTGCAAAGCTACAGTGCTGTTAAACGTTTGAGGCACTTTAAAATGAGGATGCTGTTAAAAATAATGTCAAATAGATTTTCTATTTTTATTAACTAAATCAAATCGACATTTGGTGTGAGCATCCTTTGTGTTTGAAGCAGCTTTTGCTCTCGGTGCACTTGAGCAGAGTTTCTCAGGAGCTTCGCAGGAGGTTTCTTGAAGCGTCAGTTCTTCTGGATTGAGTCTGTCTCAGTTTGTTCTGTTTCTTCATGTAATCTCAGACAGACTGATGATGATCAGATCACATCTCTGTGTGCAGCACAAACATATATCTCACTGCATTATTACAATTAATGGCAGAATGAATGTTTGGAAATATAAACTGATATTTCCTACTGACACACTACAGCAAAAGATAGAAATAACTGACTTAAAACCAGTTTTTTTGTTGTTGGTGAAAATACTAATGGCGTAAGACTTTTGCACAGTAGTGTATATTCTATACACTATACACTATATTATGTGTATACTCTTCTGAACACATTCGGTTCCCTTCAGAAACACATTCATATAAAAACATTTTGACTTTGGAATGTGCAGCGCTCATATTTATTCAATGAAAACAGCTTTTTGAAGTTTAATCGTCACATTAAGCGATATCATGATTCCTGTCTTTCCTTCCTCAAATTTAAGACCTCTTGAAATTATAATGAAGACTTGGCTTATACCATTTAAGGTATTTAAGACTTTTTAAAGACCCGTGGGAACCTTGTTTTTAAGATTTTGGTAACCCGGTGGGAAGATACAACGGTGATATGGACTAGTATCTGTAAATATTAAGCCACAAAAAGACTATTTAAATATAAATCCTGCATGCTCTGCGTGTTTCTGTGTGAATGAATGGCGCAGACACACAGTTTTGCTTAAGCTTGACGCTCGCGGTGATTTCAGCATCTGTCGTCTCACTAAACGAGGACAGAGATACATGAACAACATCTCCAGGACTGCTCTGAGAGTCACTTCCTGAGCGTTTTACCGTTTCATTTGAGTAAAAATAGCGTCATATACACTTTAAATAAATTTAAAGGTATTTACGGCAACCCATCAAAATAAACTTCAAGACATAGTGCTAGAAATATATTAGTTTTAGACCTATTTAGTAGAATGTATAACTACTACTACTACTGTTGAAAAATTAATATAACTTTACTTTTTTAAGGAAGAATCACAAAATATTTCTTCAGTGTTTTAATTTTAATAGTCAAATGTCCTTTTTGGCCAAAAAAATAAAATTGGTTTAATTTTCATTAATTAAAAGATCAATTAAATTAATGTTTTGTGCCTCCATTTGATCACCAGAAAAATGTAAATACACAACACAGAATTTCTGATGGGGGGGGGGATAATTCATAAGCCTATTTTTTATGCATTCAAATAATTAGACATGCTAAAACACAGAATTTGGTAGCAATACAACATAAGGTGAGAAAAAAATTAAACATTTCATAGGGCTCTAAACATGTAACTTTTGTAAAACTTTTAATAAAATGATATTAAATAGTAAAATTTTTATTTTGTTTAATTAATTAGACATGCTTTTTGATTAATACAATTTAAAAAGCAGTCCAGAAAAATTAAAATGGAAAAAAATGAATTTGGAAAAAAATAATAAATTGGATTTCATAGGGCCGTACATACAGTACAATCACAGAAAGTGATACTATATCAAATCTCTAATATTAGATTGTTTATATTGTTGCAAAATGTAACTATATTGTCACACAGTAGTAATCTGATATATGCAAATATAAGGCATGAAAATATTAAGAACATTAACACATCATAATTTTTATGAAAAACGATATACAAACACATTTGACTTGACTAATCCTCAAAGAAAACATTTTTACAAATATAAAGTTCAGGGCTGCATTTTCCAAAAGCATCATAAGCCTAAACAGATCGTAGAACCACTGCCACCAATGATCTCTACTATCGGTTTAGGCTTACGATGCCTCTGGGAAACACAGCCCAGGTTAGTTTCATGGATATAAACTCCAGAGGGGTAAAAGGTGAGGAATTTCTGGAGAAATTTCAGATCATTTTTATGATTTAATACTTTAAGGCTTTTAACAGTTTCACTGACTCTTATTTATTTTCATAGTAATATGTATAACACCAAGTAATATTTATGGCATAACCTTATAATATATTTATAATAACATAAATGGTCTGTAACTCGGTTAGTTACATTTTTCTTGTTTTGCTTCATGAAGTTACCCGTAGTTAACATCCAGCTTATTTTTTTCCGTTAGTATTATGTACTTATAGAACACTCAAGAATGTTAAAATGATTAATTTAGAAAAAGTCTGTCTCATATTGTTTGTAGTGCATCACACCTGCAGCACTGCTGTAGTCACAGAATCAGAAGACACACACACACACACTCTCACACATACACACACTCACACACACACACACACACACACTCACACACACAACACACTCTCACACACACACTCACACACACACACACACACACACACACACACAGTGTAATCTACACAGTGCTGGAATGAGAGACAGAGGGAGGAATGCACACGCTACGTTCTTGTCTTGTCATGTTCGGACTGTCATTCGTGTAATCTACACTTCCCACTGAATCAAACCATGCTGAAGCCTTCATGTTCTCACAAATAATTCAACAATAAGATCAACCACAAAAACATTATGGAATAAACCTCGAGAGGCTGTGTGTGTGTGTGTGTGTGTGTGTGTGTGTGTGTGTGTGTGTGTGTGAGCGT
>NW_015554136.1:383662-405232 GCF_001515605.1 Sinocyclocheilus anshuiensis
TGTGTGAGAGTGTATGTGTGTGTGTGTGTGTGTGTGTGTGTGTGTGTGTGTGTGTGTGTGTGTGTGCTACAGTGATTTAAAATTAAAGGTGCTTCATTAGTGAAATGACTGTATACTAAATGATAAGGAACTCGGCTCAGTATTTGTTTCTGCTGTGGTTTCAATATCTGTATCAGGAATTGTGAACTTTCACAGCTATCTAAAATATCATAGTAACCTTATTTACAGCAAAATACACTTGATATATATCACTGATGAGTTACAGTACAAATAACATTAAATACTCATTACAGTATTAATATTAAATAACATAATAAAATAAAATAATATTAAAGGTTACAATTTCAGTCCAAGCCATTAAATTCAGCCTAATTTTTAGATTTTAGATTTTGAGTGTTTTCTTGTTCTGGGTTGCATAAAAACATTTAAAATTGCACATAAGGCTGTTTCACATCAACATTGAAAGGTGGCGTTAATAACTTGTTTTCAAAATAGATTTATTCAAATATACATTAATTAATGAAGACATTAACAGGTTCAGTAAAAAATATAATAAATATGTAAAATAGTGCATATATTGATCAAAATACTGCTCTCTAGAGTTACTCTTTCAAGCTGACTATCAATTTTCTGGTCATTGAATGTCTTTCCTGAGTTAAACGTTACATGAAATTGCGATAAAACTGACCACTTAAAGCTGAGACCTATTTGTTATATGTGACCCGTGCTGGCAAAATGAGTCGGGATGCGCACGGGCTAATTACAAGCTACAGGCAGAACAAGAGAAACATGTACATTTTGGTCAAATTTGAGGTTTTCATTGCACGATCCCGATACACACACACACACACACACAGAATTATAGTATTTCAAAATGTGGCTTGGCGAGTATTAATGCAAACATAACCTGTTCTGTCTAAAGTGAACGTTTGGGGAAAAACATCTGATGTGTAACATTACATTAGATCCGTGCATTACAGTAGGTCTTAATATATAGTTTATATATAGTATATATAGTTTTAAATAGGAAAAATATAGAAACTCTTTGGTCATTTTTGAGCGAGATGCTAACAGTCTAATCAGATTCAATGATCTATGCTAAGCTAAGCTAAAAGTGCTACCGCCAGACCCGGAGATCGGCTGAATGGATTCTAAAACGGTAAAACTCTGTTTAACTCTAGGGGAGTTGGAAAATTAGCCTATTTTCAAAAATAGTGGAGTGTTCTTTTAACACTTTAATATTTTACAGTTATATTAGTCTAGTTGTTCTTGCTGTGGTATTTTTGTTAAAAGCAAAGGCAAAGGTTCCTCTTGTAGGCCTAAGTGTTCTGTAGGCTGCTGATGTTTGGTTTCATGTGTCTGTAAGGACTCATTCAGCAGATGATTCTCCACAGCGACTAATGAAGGTGTCTGTGTGTCACCAACCTAACAGGCTTCTAGCTAAACCACAATCTGAGAGCCTTCAGGTGGTGTATGAGCCATATGAACGGTTCAAAGGTCAATACCAATAACTGGAGAGCAGGGCGACCGATGCGACGGCAGAGAGGCACTCATACACCACCATTCAAAAGACTTTTCTGAAAGATAATACTACTTTGGGGCCGCACAATGTTGTGGAATAAAATAAAAATAGCAAATAAAACTGACATCGCAGACTGTGACTTTATTGAATAAATGTATGCTTCACTGGTTTCAGAGTGATGCACTGCATGTATACACGTGTAGTTCATGATACAGCTTTTACTGTGAATCGATCCGTTCAGACGCTGATATCATGAGCTGCATGCGTGTAAATGAACCGGAAGCGCATATTGTTATTTGCCGACAAACCCTCGAAATAAAAGCATGATGGTTGACCGTTTAAATATTTGTCAATTAAGACATAATTAAAAATATATATATATTAGTGCTGTCAAACGATTAATCGCATCCAAAATAAAAGTTTTTGTTTACGTAATATATGTGTGTACTGTTTATTTATTATGTGTATATATAAATACACACACATGCAGTATATTTAGAAAATATTTACATGTATATATTTATATTCAAATAATTTCATTTATATATACATATTTTTAATATATAAACATAACGTATTTCTCTTAAATATATACATGCATACGTGTCTATTTATATATACGTAATAAATATACACAGTACACACACATATATATTATGTAAACAAATACTTTTATTTTGGATGCGATTAATCGCGATTAATCATTTGACATCGCTAATATATATACAACTATTTTTATTACTAAAAATAGAATAAAATAATATACATTTAATATTTAATATAAAATTAAAGTGCAATACCATAATTTTAATATTTTTATTTATAGAAGTACATAATATTAAATATTACATCAAAATAAAAATTATTACTACATTGTCATATTAAACTGGTCAAAAACAGTGGGAATGTGGGAAGTGTTTTTTGTTTGTTCGTTTACTTTGATATGGTTAATGGCCCTAATTTATCAAGTTTTTCACAAATTGTTCAGCCCTATAAGGATTTCAAGAATCCCAAGAATTAAAAAAAAAAGTTAAAAATTATTTTCAGCTTGATTAAAATAAACAATTTTCTATGCCGATGTGCTTCCCATCAAAATCCCTCCACTCACTCTAACATCTGGTAAAACTCTCTTTTCCTCAAACATTTTTTCATAACTCAATATATAAATCAAAGAAAAAAAAATATTGCAATGTCAGCTTTTTTCCAATGTTGTGCAGCCTTACATTTATTTATGCAAGGACGCCTTAAATTGATAAACATCTTGATGCCTTAAATTGAATCAAAATGTTTAAAAACCAATTCTAAACTTTTGAACGGTAGTGTATCTGAAATGCAACAACATACACCTACCCTCCACTCACTCTAACATCTGGTAAAACTCTCTTTTCCTCAAACATAACTCAATATATATATCAAAGAAAAAAAAATATTGCAATGTCAGCTTTTTTCCAATGTTGTGCAGCCTTACATTTATTTATGCAAGGACGCCTTAAATTGATAAACATCTTGATGCCTTAAATTGAATCAAAATGTTTAAAAACCAATTCTAAACTTTTGAACGGTAGTGTATCTGAAATGCAACAACATACACCTAAAAAACCAGAGTGTTTCAGAAGCGAAGCCTGATGCTGCTGATCTCAACCTGGCCGATATCAGCCGGTTTATCAATCGCTGCCGTCAATCCTCGCGTTGCCTGTGGATCCATGAGCTTTCTGAATGGCACACGGTCACGTGACCCGCTCACATGCATGTGCATAAAGCAGGTGACTGGCAGAGGTCACTAGATCTGGACTCACCGTGGACGGTGAACACATTGCTGTGCTGCGCTCCCTGTCTAGACGTCTCTCTCTTCCCTGCTCCCTTGATGAAGGGCAGCGCCGGCAGACTCGGTCTCCTCTGGTCCCCGACTAACTTCCCAGGCTGCTGCCCCATAAGGGATCACGGCGAGACGAGGACAGTCCGGTCTGCTCTTCTGTGCGGGTCATGCATCGACTGCTGGACGTCTGACTTCACAGCAGATCACGGCTTTGAAAGCTTAAAATGCATAGAAGTAAAAGAGCAGTGTGTGTTTTCAATGCACCGTGAGGGATGAAGGAGATACAGCCATCTTCAGAATCAATGCATGAGGATCCAATCCCCTTCACTGAAATCTCCAGCGCAAACACACTAAACACACAAACTCTGCCGAGCTGTCAATCACAGTGACGTCACGCTGATATGCCCATCTGACGTCATGTCGATCATTAGCTCACATATCCTGATGTGCTTTAAACTGTAGTCAGTCATCATTATTAATCACTGGAAAAGTCTTACAGTTCAATAAAAGCACAACAAGCGCTAAAACTTGAGGAGTACCTTCGGTAGTGATTGCTAGCATCTGTCGTGTCAGTCTCAGGTTACTCGAACACATCTGTATCATCTGTAAACGAGCAAATAATCGACGTCATGACGTAAATAACGTTGTTACTCGAAAAAAAAAACGCCTTTAGGTGAAGGTTCAGGTAGTTAAACACAAGTAACGTTAATAGTCGGTGTGAAATAGTGTTTAGTAGCTGTCTGAACTCCGTCAGAAACTCTCAAGCGCTGTTTTATCCCGCTTCAGCTCTCGGTTCGAGTGACTTTGATTTGTAGTGTTTAGCTGGAGTTATAGTTGTTGAAGTCTCTCGTCTCTCTGAGGCGACTGTAAACTCTCTCCTGTCGGGATCGTGTCCTCACCGAACATCCGCTGGACTCTTCCGCAGACTGTTAATGTTGATTCCCGTCATGTCTTCATTTTATTTCATAACTTTTAGCACTTTTCTTGGAGTCTTCCGTCGTCGCAGGAACCGCCATATTCACGCTCGTGACGTCACACGCCGCGCTCTTCCGCCAATAATCGCTTCAGTTCCAATTAAATAATCGCTTCAGTTCCAATAAAACAATAAAATAATAATAAATAAATAATCGCTTCAGTTCCAATAAAATAATAAAACAATAATAAATAAATAATCGCTTCAGTTCCAATAAAACAATAAAATAATAATAAATAAATAATCGCTTCAGTTCTAATAAAACAATAATAAATAAATAATCGCTTCAGTTCCAATAAAACAATAAAATAATAATAAATAAATAATCGCTTCAGTTCTAATAAAACAATAATAAATAAATAATCGCTTCAGTTCCAATAAAACAATAAAATAATAATAAATAAATAATCGCTTCAGTTCTAATAAAACAATAATAAATAAATAATCGCTTCAGTTCCAATAAAACAATAAAATAATAATAAATAAATAATCGCTTCAGTTCTAATAAAACAATAATAAATAAATAATCGCTTCAGTTCCAATAAAACAATAAAATAATAATAAATAAATAATCGCTTCAGTTCTAATAAAACAATAATAAATAAATAATCGCTTCAGTTCCAATAAAACAATAAAATAATAATAAATAAATAATCGCTTCAGTTCTAATAAAACAATAATAAATAAATAATCGCTTCAGTTCCAATAAAACAATAAAATAATAATAAATAAATAATCGCTTCAGTTCTAATAAAACAATAATAAATAAATAATCGCTTCAGTTCCAATAAAACAATAAAATAATAATAAATAAATAATCGCTTCAGTTTCAAAGGAAGCAGAATTTTTTGGTTGAAGACAAGTGTATTTACGTAATAATAAAATTATAAGAAATGTGTTTCAGTCAAGGAAAATAATAACTTTTTTTGAAGTCTTTAATAGATAATATTAATTGGAAAGAAGCATGGCTCTTACCTAATAACTTCTGTGTCCCCAACAAAGTAAAAGAATTACATTTATTTTTTTGTGCATAATAATAGGCTATATACCCCACTAATGAGATTACATCAATATCTGGTAATCCTCATTTGAAGTGTAAATGCAGTATTGAGTCTAGTGATCATCTTTTCTCAAATGTCCCCTTGTTAAGGAGTTTTGGTCTGACGTGTCAAAGTGCCTTGCTTTAAAATCCAGTTTAGACATTGATTTAACTACGTGCGACCTATTCTCTTATTTGTCTCATTGTAAACACAACACAGAATATATAGGAAATGTGTTTATTTTACTGGGAAAATATTACATTCATAAACGTCAGTTTTCTTCAACATTACCCAAATTACAGAATGTTCTTTGTGACATTAACTACTTAATTATAACACTAAAAACATATTAACACCAAAAAAGTGTCACATTTGTGATTGTGTTCATAGAAAACTCTGTAGTTTGAGCTTTTTCTTAAAGATGTTTTGTTTGGATTTTTGAAATGTGTTAATATTTGTAGACAATTTAACGTATTTGTAGATTTTTAAAAATAATGATGAAATAACTTAATCCTCCTCAAAGCTAATCCTCCTATTCACTATGCGAAATAACACAGTAAGGTTTAAAGCGCATTCCGCTGCTGTGTGTGGAGCCCTCTAGCGGCCTGAGGCTGCAGCACACGAACACACCAACAACCCTTCATCACCTGAATTAAGATTATTAAAAATAATAATCATTTTAAAGCACAGCCAGCACAAAATCAGACTTTAGCAGCTCTTTTTACTTTGAGGTCATTCTGAGGTTAAATACAGATAGCTATGACATAGTTTAATAGCTATGATACTGTTTTTGAAATCAAATCTTTGCATAGCTATGACAGGAAACACTGGCATCTAACAAAGCCTTGGAAAAACAGTTAATCTTAAAAAAATAAAGCATATACATAAACCCAAATAGTAAATAAAACAGTTATCAGATAAACGTACCCTATTCTGCGTCCTAAACTCCTGAAACATTGGGGTCTCATATTTTAGAGCAGTCAATGAAATTTGGGAAAGAAATCAATTAAATCTGTATGCAGGTGTGTGTGTGAAAATATTCAGATGTAACCCCCTTTGTAATTGTTAACATTTTCATATTATTATAATTTTAAAATAATGGTTTTCTATTTTAATATACTTTAAAATGTAATGTATTCCTGTGATCAAAGCTGAATTTAGCATCAGTGTCACATGATTCTTCAGAAATCACAGGTTTCAAAGATTAAAAAACTGATCCCAATCTTTTGAACGCCAGTGTGTCTATATATGTATATATCACATATCTACATTGTGTGGGTAGATGAAGATGCAAGTTTATAACATATTTCAAAGTTATATGAAATTGTCGCAATTTCTAGTAGCCTATAGTTTAATTTGCTTTTTTACTTCATATGACAATATGTTACATATGTGTTACTAGGATGTATGTGTGATGTCTGTGAAATATGATATATGTACATATATTACATTTGTTCATGGGTTGTTTCTGCCACAGAATAAAAAGATAATTGCAACTCTTTATATATTTGAATTGCAGGAAGATAGTCAGAATTGTAAGGAAAGACTCTGAGAAGAGAAGTCTGAATTGTGAGAAACTTGCAGTTGCAAAAAAAAAAAGGTCAGAATTGTGATAGATAAAGTTGCAACTAGCTTTTTTTCTGTGGTGGAATTACGCTTTCAATACATTTGTGCTGATACGAAGAGTGCTTTTGTTGTGCATGCTAATCATTTGACTGATCATTTGCATTTTTAATGCATTTATAAAACAAAGCTAGTTTAAGCAATTTCTCATATCATGCATATATTTTTATTTGACTCTAAATCTTTAAAACTAAAATGGGAAACCATATTTTTGATGGCAAAAATGTCAGTGTAAAAAGATTGCATGCGCTGTGCCAGAAAAGGCATGTGAAATGTAGTGTGACTGTGAAAAGGCTTTGGTTTTGATTTGTTCAAACTCATGAAGCGTTTGATTACGATCTTACATGCATCATGGCAGCTCTGTTCAGTCAGGTTTCAGTGGCAGGGTTATCTACAGCTCCTGTGTGTTTGTGGTGCTCCGCAGGGCCTCTGGACACAGACATGCAGCTGCAGGCGAGGAGCAGCTCTGAGAAAGTCCGTCAGTGTCATGCATGCTCAGGGTCAGCTGCTCACCTGTGACCAGTCCATCAGTAAACTCATGCAGGGCCTGCTGGAGGACAGATACGCCTCTGGAGCACATCTGGACTTCTGTGATTTATAGAGTTCGTGTTTAAAAGAACTGCTCGCTCTCTCTGCTCATAACCAAGTGTTTAATTGAGTGATTGAGATCATTAATGATCTGTAACTTCTGTCTGATGTGTTCTTGTGTTGTCACGATACTGGAAAACCAGAACAAATGTGACCCTGGAGCACAAAACCAGTCATAAGGGTCCATTTTATTTTTTTCATCTGGAAGCTGAATACATAAGCTTTCCATTGATTTATGGTTTGTTGGGATCGGACAATATTTGAAAATCTGGAATCTGAGGGTGCAAAAAAATCTAAATATTGAGAAAATCAACTAGTCTGGAGCGCTCAGATGACTGGGAGTCCAAACTGAGTCCATCGGCTCAAAGAGACGACGCAGAGCAGCATCAGAGACCAGAGATTGACATGAAGATGATTTAAAGAGCGTTTAAAAAGCCTGAGGATCATATTTGCTTTCACAGTTTTTTAATCATGAATGACATGCACCTGGCTTTTCTTCCTAAGACTGTGATCATGATAATCTAGTGGTATGATTTTATAGTATTCACGAAGGCCGTGTTCAAATCCTGATATAGCATCATTTTTTTATATTCAGCTAATCAAAATTGCAACTCAACTCAAATGCCAGCGATCGTCTAGTTATTTCTTGTGAAAAACACTGTAATCAGCTTTTAGATAACACTTAGGTGTTTCATTGGAAAAACCCACTTCAAATACAATTAACTGTTATTTTTGACTGTAATGACTACTGCAATGTCTTCAGACCCAGTTACTGTATAAACTCTTGAATTATTAAAGGAAGCGAGAACATGCAACATTTACAGCTTTGCTGCCGCTATTCCCGGATATTAAGAACAGTGTTGGGCTAGTTGCTCAAAAAATGTAATATATTACTCATTACTAGTTACTCCTAAAGTAATATTATTACTTTACTTATTACTTTCTGGCAACAGTAATTAGTTACATTACTTTTCTTTCACACCCCACATAAGTTGCACATCTTCCCCATAAAAGTCTTCTGAAATGTTACTAACAATATATTTCTGCCTCATCATTTCACCAAAATCCACACTGGATCGCCGTCAGAAGTTATTATAAACACTCAGTGGTGATTAATAGTAACGTTTCTGTTCAGTGTTGTATTAATCTCATTAATTGTCATGTGTAGCTTGAAGCTAATTGTAGCTATAATTTCTCTGCTATGTCCATATGTATTTTATCAAAGGAAATCATATAAATTCATAAGAAAATGTATTGCATTTTAAATTTGGTTATAATTATTTACGACAAGATATAATGTATTACAATGCACATTATGAATAATTATAATGCATTATACCCGTTAATAACCCTTTCTAATGCATTATACATAAAAGGCTTTAAGAAGTGTTACCCACTTTTCTTACAGCCTTGCAGTAAATTTACTCATCATCCTCAGATCTTCACCAGAACATCATAAAACATTTGTCTCTGACGTGTGTTTACAGGTTGTGGTTAGGACAGTCATTTAGCTTATTAAAATAAAAAGACTTGCAAATGTCCTGTTTTTGAGAAGAAACTCCCAAGTGTTGCCAGCTTTGTATACATGCCCATGGCTGGTCTGTGCTCGAAATTTAAAGGGAAAGTTCACCCAATTATGAAAATTCTATTATCATTCTGGTGTCATTTGCCTGCAATTTACTATATGCCCCCAAACCCCCTAGCAAACTAGTTTTTGGACCTCAACTCCAGTTAATATGGGACAGCTACACAGAAATCGCATTTTTTTGTTTCAAACATTCTTCCGTTTAGGGCTCCGTTGGATGCTTTTGACACAATGGGAGAGGAGTCCATGATGAATTACACTCTCTGAAAAGACAGAACTTGCAATAGTGTTCACATCACATCACCTATGAGTGACCTTGTAACTGTGAAAGAGGTAGGAAATTCATGGTACATACTGAAGGTAGATGGGACCCAAGACGCCAAAGGTTATGAAAACGTTTCCATCGTCATTCAGTTTGTCTGTGACTCTTGGATGTGTTGTCATTCACTAATCTTGTCTTAACAGAGAAAACCAGTGTGATGCCAGGAAAGAGGAAGTTTTGCAAAAGATTCTACAGGATAAACTGAACAGAGAAGTGCCATATATACCGTTTCAACCATCAGTTGCATTTGATGGTGTTGAAATAGATTTCAAGTTCACTGCTTTGATGGTTCATAAGATTCTCCTCCTCTTTGACCTCTTTGACCGTGCAAACGAGATCCTTCAGATCAAAGCAAACGAACTGCATACTGGCCTAAACCTTGTGCATAGTGTGTGTGTGTGTGTGTGTGTGTGTGTGTGTGTGCATTCAAAATCTCTTGAGTTTGAAGCATTGTGGGCACAATGCAATGATGGGCATCAAGCAAGTTCGTCCAAATGCAGAAAATACATGAGTAAAGGTCTCAAGTAGTTTGTAGTGAGAAGCTCCGTTGCACAGAGCAATGAAGCAGATGAGACAAAATGTGATGAAATGCACTTAAACAGAGGATTTCTCTCAGAGTTTAATAGCTGCAGTCAAGCTATCATCAATACAGCACTAGTAATATCCGCTTCTATGTATTAGCCATACAAATATCTAGCGGCTATACAAACTTGGTTTACAAAAAGTAGGTGATGAGTCATTGTGGTTGGTGGGCGGCTCCACCTGAGATGATGTCACTCTTCTGTGAGCGTTTCATTGGTGGAGTCTGTAGGGGTGGGCGTGGTTTGACAGGTGTAGCAGCTTTAGCAGAAGATCTTGGCTGCTGGCAGGTGGAGCTGGGGCTGGACCGTCAGCGTCTCCATCCACACACGACTGATCCATACTGCAGCCCTCTGAGTTATGTACAAACCATCGATTACAGTTAGGTGGATACACATTCTCTAGATTTATTTGTAATCTTACCAGGTAAATCACTGAATAATTTCCTATGAATTAGTGAAATCTCTTGTTTTCTTTATTCATATTGTCATTTATGTCCACCACCCAGTTTTTACTAAAGCTTTCCTCTTTTATCAACTCTAATACCTTTTAGTGTCCCATCACAATCATTTTGTGATTTCTTTGCATGATAATAGCCATGATTACAAATCTAAATTTCAGCTCAAAAATTATACTTAAGTGAAAGCAGATACTGAGTGAAAACTTGAGTGAAAGAGAAAAAGTACATCTTTAAATTGTATTTAAGCATTTAAAATGTAAACGTAACATAGCAAAAAAAACTTTTTTTTTAAACAAGAATCATTTTAAATCATCTTCTCGATGCAAAGTCAGTTAAACTGCAAAGCTCAATATGCTTCTTCAAATCTGATTATCATAGAAATTTCCAAGATGAAAGTGCATGCTTGACATACAGAAACAAACATGGGTTCTCACACATCAAGCATGTATGTTTGAACTTTCATTTATCATATTTGATGTACGTAAGATGGAAGAAAACAATCTGCAAACATTTGTTAAAAAAAGTTAAAATAAAATTATAAGAGGTAAAAAGTACAGGGTTTTTTTTCAGTCTTAAGATTTTTCTTTTATGCCAAAAATCATTAGGATATTAAGTAAAGATCATGTTCCATGAAGATATTTTGTAAAGTTCCTACCGTAAATATATCAAAACTTAATTTTTGATTAGTAATATGCATTGCTAAGAACTTAATTTGGACAACTTTAAAGATGATTTTCTCAATATTTAGATTTTTTTGCACCCTCAGATTCCAGATTTTCAAATATTGTCCTAGCCTAACAAACCATACATCAATGGAAAGCTTATCTATTCAGCTTTCAGATGATGTATACATCTCAATTTTAAAAAACTGACCCTTATGACTGGTTTTGTGGTCCATGGTCACATATAGTAATCAAGTCTAAATTGCTCTCGAGTAAAATACAAATCCCCCAAAATAATACTTTAGTACAGTCATCAAGTAAAATTACTTTTTTTTAAGATATGAAATGGGTAAAGCTGACCTGAGTCACAGCAGACCCGGGGAGCAGCGCAGCGTCCCTCATAACCGCAAGCTTTTCCAGGTGCTTCACAAGGAGAAGGAAGAAAGTCTTCCTCCAGACAGCGGAGTGTTTCTGGAGAGCCAACCAAGCAGCCGATACCTTCACCACAGCAGATACTGGGACCAAAACACCGACCACGATCGCCAGGACCACATGACATGCACTGCAGAGAACAAGGAAATTAAAGCTCAGTTGTTCAGTTTAAGGTCAGGAAGTGTATAAACGCACCTGTCGAGATGGCCAATCCTGTACGGCTCGTTTTCCTCCGATGGGGCAGTTAGAGATGTAACAGGCCGAGCAAACGGACAGCAGACACAGCAGACCGACCACTGAGAGCAGACCTCCAGACATATCTGTGCCAGAGACACAAAAATAACACAACAACTCTAAATATTACAGTACTCTTAATAAAGATGCTGTACTTACTTTACCGAGGCTGAAATTGAGAGCTAGAGAAGCGATTCAGCTTTTAAGCAGTGATGTTCATTTGTACACTGTGAGGAGACTCTTTTTATACCTGTTTGCTGCGTGATTTTATCACGTTATTACCTGTTAGCTACAATCAAGGAGTCTTAGCCATCTAAATGATAATGATGTGACCTGATTAGGTCAGTGAACTGGTCACTACGTTGTCCAGTAACAGGGATGTGTGTTATTAACGGCCCGTGATGTGGCATAACATCAGACAGGTGAATTAACACAGGACTATTCATTGTAGAGCTTTCTGAAATTTCACTCTTAAAAAATAAAGTTTCTGAAACTGGGGTTTTCACAGCAGTGCCATAAAAGAACCATTTGGGTTCCCAAACAACCTTCCAGTGAACAGCTCTTCACTGAAGAACCATGTTTTCTTATCGTGGAGAATATTTTAATAATCTTAAGAACCTTTTCCAGTCTAAAGAACCTTTTGGGCAATGGAAAGTTTCCATGGATTTTCTTCACGGAACCATTGATGCCAATAAAGAACTTTTATTTTTAACAATGTTGGTTTTTGACTACATGCATCAGAGACAATGGACAGCATAAAGTTATTTCTCACTTTTTAACCTAAAAACATTAAACATACAGTATGCAAAAACATTGGTCATTGCTGAGTTCCAATTATATTAAGTGTAAAGTTAAAGTATGTTGATCAGTTTAACCCCCAAACTATTAGTCTTGCTGTGTTTTCTAGTTGAATGAAACCACTCCTTTTCAAGACACATATGCTTTGTATCTTTGACTTGTTGATTAATTGGTCAACAGTTATTAGATTCCACCATCAAAGCTCATACTGTCTCATATCGGACACAGGTGTCCCCCAGGGCTCGGTCCTGGGCCCTCTGCTATTCATGCAAAACACCCTTGACTGTGTCACCAGGCATTTAAACAACCATGTCATCAAGGTGACTCATGATTGTTGAGACTTCTGTGCATATAAAGCCTGTGAAAACCATATATGTTCTGCAATGTGTCTATTATATCAGACAAACAAATACTAAATTAGACAATAAATCCACTGCCATGTTCTTGAATACATGACATGTTCTGACGTGTTTAGATGTAACTCGTGGCAGAGTAATGAGCCGCTTGACTCAAGGGAATAATGAATGCTGAAGTGATTAGCCCGTAGAGTCACACGTTAATAACAGAATTGTCACAATGAACACGTCCTCCCTGCTTTTTATTCATTCATCTCTGATTAGCCTTTAATAGGTCACATATCCCTTTGATTTAATCTAATTATAGAATTATTACCCCGGGTGAACATAGGCAGCCACTGATTGAAAGTCACATGCTGCTTTTACCACACTGAACCAGTTGCATAGTTATTGGTTCATTTGAATGAGGAAATATAGCAGCTGAACATATTTCTTTAAAGGGGTCATATGATGCTATTTTAAAGATCATTATTTTGTGTATTTGGTGTAACAGAATATGTTGACATGCTTTAATGTTCAAAAAACACATTATTTTTAAAATACTGTACATTATTGTAGGTCCTCTATGCCCCGCCTCTCTCAAACGCTTCGTTTTCAACAAAGTCCCTCCTTCTGAGCTGGAAACTGTTATGCTGCTTAATATTTTTTTGGAAACTGTGATACTTTTTTTTCAGAATTCTTTGATAAATAAAGTTAAAAAGAACAGTGTTTATTCAAAATCGAAATCTTTTTTTCTAACAATATATGTCTTTACCATCACTTTTTATCAATTTAACACATCCTTGCTGAATAAAAGTATTAATTTCTTTTAAAAAAAAGAAAGAAAAAAATTTCTGATGCCAAACTTTTGAATAGTAGTGTATAATGTAACACAAAATGTTCTCTTTTATTTCTGTTTCTTCTTGTCACAGGGCCGTGTGGAGGTGGAGGCTGGGAGCGAGAATATGAAGTTTGAGACGGATCCGTTCTCTTTCTATGGAGTCATGGCTCTCAGCGCTTTAACACTAGGTGAGACAAACACACACATCACGATCACAAACACTCTACAACATGCATATACACTGCTGTGTGTTCATATATGTGACCCTGGAGCACAAAACCAGTCATAAGGGTCGATTTTTTGAAATTGAGATTTATACGTCATCTGAAAGATGAATAAATAAGCTCTCCATTGATGTATGGTTTGTTAGGATAGGACAATATTTGAAAATCTGGAATCTGAGGGTGCAAAAAAATCTAAATACTGAGAAAATCAACTTTAAAGTTGTCCAAATGAAGTTCTTAGCAATGCATATTACTAATCAAAAATTAAGTTTTGATATATTTACAGTAGGAAATGTACAAAATATCTTCATGGAACATGATCTTTACTTAATATCCTAATGATTTTTGGCATAAAAGAAAAATGTATAATTTTGACCCATACAATGTATTTTTGGCTATTGCTACAAATATACCCCAGCGACTTAAGACTGCTTTTGTGCTGCAGGGTCACATATATCAATCACTAAAGTAAAGATCATATCCTACACTCTCTTTAGGGATGAGCAGGAGCTGGTCTTGTTTGTGAGTCTGTGTGTGCATTATACTAAACACCACGTTATTACAGAGTTCAACAACAGATGGGAAAACACTTTAAAGCACTAATCACTCATAATAATCTCACGTGGGATATTGGGACTTTTCCAGGCCACCCAACTCTTCCTGTTGGGCTTTGAAAAAGCAGTCGATCGCCGCCCTCTAGTTGCCTTTCTCTGTCCATAAATGAAAATTGTGATCACTTTCTCAGCCTCGTGTTGTTCCAAACCCGTATGACATTTCACAGGAGATTGTAGGCGAGATGTGGATGCTGCTCTTTGTCAGAGAATAAAAGTAAATGGAATCTCCAGAAAAAAACATCATAAGTATTTTATACTGCTCTTGCAGTATTGCATGTGTCTTGAAGCAATAAGACAGCTTTGGACCACAGTTCATCTGAAATCTGCTCTGCTGTAGCTCTCGTATCTCGTTCACTCTTTCACTTATTCACACATATATGAACACAGTCAGTTGCTGCTGGTGTTATAGTCTCTTCTGCTCATCAAGGCTGTATTTATTTGATCAAAAATACAGAAAAAAGCATAATATTGTGAAATATTTTTGCAATTTCTAATATTGGTTTCTTATTTTAATATATATTAAACTGTAATGTATTTCTGTGATGCGCAGCTGTATTTTCAGCATCATTACTCCAGTCTTCAGTGTCACATGATCTTCAGAAATCATTCTAATATGCTGATTTGCTGCTTAAGAAACATTTCTGATTATTATCAATGCTGAAAACACTTGTGCTGCACAATATTTTTGTGGAAATGTTTGTTTTTTTCAGGATTTTTGAGTTTCCCAAACTTTTAAACGCTAGAGCTGATGTTCCTGCATTGTCTCGACAGTTTTATAAAATCACAGAAATCTGTTTAATTTTTTCCCCCAGTTCAGTTTTTATTTATTCATTTTTCCAAATTCAAGTTTTTCTGGATTCCGTTTCTGTTTGAATTTTTCTTGACTCTGTTTTAATCATTAAATTAAATGTTATTAATCAAAAAGCATGTCTAATTAACTGAAATCATGAAAGTTACACAGTTTAACAGAATTTATTAAAATATTTTTTTTTTCTCAAATTCATTTTATTTTCACCAAATTCTGTTTTCCATAAATTTTCTGGTTTCCATTTCAATGGTTAATTTTAATAATCAAAGGCATCTCTAATTAATTTGATTAAAATAACTTTATAATTTTTTAGGTTTTTTTCTTTCTTCAAAAACTGTTGTATATTTACATTTTTCTGGTAAAGAGTTGAATTTTTTTACATTCTTCTATGAATCACAAAGGGATATCTTGGCCACTGTAAAAAACAAACAAACAACAAATTAGAATGATAACTGGGGCTGTGAAGCCATAAAAGTGGTCAATATGAATCATATCTTATATTTAATGGGCTCTGTGTTTATTTAGGGCTGAGCTGCAGCTTTAACTCTCTTCTCTGAACCTCTCCACACCCTGTGAACCTCGTAGAGTTCTCTCCATCAGTGCCTTGCAGATGCTACACTTTCACTCGATAGCTTTGTGTTGGCCTTGGTTGGGAGATGATAAAAAGAGCTCAACAAAGAGAGGAATGTGATATTGATACAAACCAAGCTCAAATCTGTGATTTACGTGTACGAGAAACGTGTACAGAATAAATACGCAGGGAGCATGGAAACATGGAAAAACTATGAACTGTTGATCCTTTATATGCCAGCAGGAAAAAATACATCCCAGTCGTTTCAGCAGTTTTGCAAAAGAAAAGCTGTCAGCAGATGAGAACGCTGTGCGTCATTGTATGAGAGTATGTTTTTCTGATTATTAACTGGAAATGAACAACGTTGATGAGGCAGAAGGACATGATTCAGTGTGATATTGTGGACTGACTTCATTTACCACATCTCTGTGTCCCTTATTAACTTTAAACAATTCTACAGACCTCAGCAGTAAGCCTCTGGCTGTAAAATCACTTTCATAATTTAGGGAAATAGAAAAATAGATTTTTTTCTACAAACAGAATTTTTTATTTTTAAATGAACTTACCTGCCACGGCATGTTGGCTGCATTACATTACATTATTTTATTTTATGTTATTTTATTTTATTTTATTTTATTTTATTATTTTATTTTATTTTATTTTAAACTTTACTCATCATATTGCAGAGTTCTATATTTGTTTTATTTTTCCCCAAATTCGGTTTAATTTATTTATTTCCCAAATTCAGTTTTTTTCCCTTTTTTTTAATTTCATTTTTTTAATTTCATGTTTTAATTTTTCAGTTTTAATGGTTAAATTAAATTGTATTTATCAAAAAGCATCTCTAATGAATTGAAATCATGAAAGTTACACAATTTAACAGGAATTTCTTTTTTTAAAGGCCCTATGAAATACATTAACTTTTTTCTCAAATTCAGTTTTATTTGTTTTTATTCAGTTTTATTTATTTTTATTTCAGCTTTACTCATTTCTATTCAAAAGTTTGGGGTCGTAAGATTTCTAATGTTTTTATGCTCGCCAAGGTCGCATTTATTTTATCAAAAATGCAGCAAAACAGAAATTTTGTGAAAGCTCTGGCCGACCTGCAGTTCGTGAAGGTGACGATATGCACTGAAATTATTAGGATGAAAATTAATTTTGGGTTTAGGAGGGCAGAAACGGTGAAGTTGAATTAATTAGCGCTTCTCTGCTTGATGCATTTAGACCATGTGAGTGTCTGTTTTGTGTTTCTTGTTTTTAATTGCTTTTCATTTTGATGAACTGAGACGCTTTAGTCTGTGCTGATGCATTGAAACATTATTTGTAGGGCACTTAGTTTTGTAAACATGTCACATGATGTTACAATAATGGACTATTTCACCCATAAATGAAATTTGTTAGAAATGTACTTACCTTCAGTTCATCTGAGATTAGGATGAGTTTGTTTCTTCATCAGGTTTGTAGAAATGTAGCACTGCATCAGTGTCTCAGCAATGGATGCTCTGCAGTGAATGGGTGCCGTCAGAATGAGAGTCCAAACAGCTGATAAAAACATCACAATAATCCACAAGTAATCCACAGCACTCCAGTCCATCAGTTAACATCTGGAGAAGACAAAAACTGAAACTAATCCAGCATTAAGACGTTTTTATCTAAAATACATAGAGTCCATAATCCATAATAACGCTTCCTCCAGTGAAAAAGTGTTCTGGTCTGAATCAGGAGAGAAATCTGCACAGATCAAGCAGCGTTTAAACAGCTCGAAACACATATGTGGCTGGATTCTGATGTGAGAGACAACAGCAGATGGACTTTTTCACTGGAGGAAGCGTTATTATGGATTATGGACTCTATGTATTTTAGATAAAAACGTCTTAATGCTGGATTAGTTTCAGCTTTTGTCTTCTCCAGATGTTAACTGATGGACTGGAGTGCTGTGGATTACTTGTGGATTATTGTGATGTTTTTATCAGCTGTTTGGACTCTCATTCTGACGGCACCCATTCACTGCAAAGCATCCATTGCTGAGACACTGATGCAGTGCTACATTTCTACAAACCTGATGAAGAAACAAACTCATCCTGATCTCGGATGCACTGAGGTTGAGCACATTTTCAGCAGCTTTTCATTATTGGCTGAACTATTTCTATAAACATGACTAAACATCATATGTGGAGAGGAACAGTAGAGTCGGTACGATAAGAGCTTCAACCGCAGAACAGCTTGCAACAATACGTCACATAATGTTACATTTACCTCAGAAAAGCCAGTCAATCCTCATAGCTTGATAACCATCTAGAAAAATTAATCTAAAATGGTGCATTTTGTTATAATAAATATTCATAATATTTTTATTAACCTGTTGTCTTCATTAAATTCAAGAGCTTTTATTGTCATATTTACTAGTACAGTGAAATTCTTACTTTGTTTACTCCTCTGGAGAATGACAGAGTAGAAAGGGAACAAACATAACTTACAAGGACAATAAAAATTATAAATTATAACATAAAATAAATAATAGCAAAAAAAGAAAGCAATGAAAGAGAAACAGAACCTGTATGCAAATTAAAAAAACGATTGACAATAAAAAGTATTAAAAGCTGCAGTGCAAGTAACAATGAAGTGAGAATTTTAAGATGTCAAGTGGTGTTAGTTTTAGTGTTTAAGATGAGTGTATGATGGTAAAGTGCAGATTATTAATGAATGCTTGAATAAATATGCCCTAAAACAGCCACCGTTTAAATGTTATATTTCAACAATTTATTGGGCTAGAAGCATAATTATATTATTAAAAACCAATGATGTATCATTACTGTGGGGTTTTAAATAAATGTAATGACTTAATTACACGTTTTTTGTCTGAAAGAAAACTTGCAATCATTTCAGCGCATCACAAATGTGACCCTGGAGCACAAAACCAGTCATAAGGGTCCATTTAGATTTATAACTAATCTGAAAGCTGAATAAATAATCTTTCCATTGATGTATGGTTTGTTAAGATAGAACAATATTTGAAAATCTGGAATCTGAGGGTGCAAAAAAATCTAAATATTGAGAAAATCATCTTTAAAGTTGTCCAAATTAAGTTCTTAGCAATGCATATTACTAATCAAAAATTAAGTTTTGATATATTTACGGTAGGAAATGTACTAAATATCTTCATGGAACATGATCTTTACTTAATATCCTAATGATTTTTGGCATAAAAGAAAAATGTATAATTTTGACCCATACAATGTATTGTTGGCTATTGCTACAAATATACCCCAGCGACTTAACACTGGGTTTGTGCTGCAGGGTCACATATGAGGTTTATTCCTTCATCCATCGAAAACTGTGGAGTCTCTGACATGGCTGATGTTTCACCTGTGTTTCTGCAGATCACACGCTCTCAATATCAGCACGGTCTGATGGCGTCTCGGCTGGACAGTTCCCCGCAGTCTCCAGACAACAGCACAACATCTGCTCTGCATCTGTCTCCAGAAAACACAGACGAGACAACCTCGTTCCTCAACGAACAGAACAGCCAAACACAGCACACATAACGACACCCGTATCCCACAATCCTGCTGGACGTGAAGCACTTCTCCCATTAAGACGTTGTGTAACACTTTGTGCAAGATGAAAAAACAAAGACGCCAAAGCGTATCTGGACTGAGAAAGGCCCCTGTTTCAGACGGACTGTGTCTGGGGCATTTTATAGACTGCGAATAGAGACCTTTCTACAGATGAAGATGTTTATTTTGTAATTTTTCTATTGAGGTTGATCAGAAATGTCAACGAGGGAAACTGCAGATGCCTTTTTATTTTGTTATGTTAGTCTGTAACATATAATTGTACCAAATTCTGTGTGTGTGTGTGTGTGTATGAGTGTGTGTGTGAGTGTGAGTGTGTGTATGAGTGTGTGTGTGTGTGTGTATGAGTGTGTGTGTGAGTGAGTGTGTGTGTGTGTGTGTATGAGTGTGTGTGTGAGTGAGTGTGTGTGTGTGTGTGTATGAGTGTGTGTGTGAGTGAGTGTGTGTGTGTGTGTGTATGAGTGTGTGTGTGAGTGAGTGTGTGTGTGTGTGTGTATGAGTGTGTGTGTGAGTGAGTGTGTGTGTGTGTGTGTATGAGTGTGTGTGTGAGTGAGTGTGTGTGTGTGTGTGTATGAGTGTGTGTGTGAGTGAGTGTGTGTGTGTGTGTGTATGAGTGTGTGTGTGAGTGAGTGTGTGTGTGTGTGTGTATGAGTGTGTGTGTGAGTGAGTGTGTGTGTGTGTGTGTATGAGTGTGTGTGTGAGTGAGTGTGTGTGTGTGTGTGTATGAGTGTGTGTGTGAGTGAGTGAGTGAGTGTGTGTGTGCGCGTTTTTGTGACAAATGAGGACATAAATGTATAATGTATAATGTTGTCATTTGTATAATGACAAAGGTATGACAGGTATTACAAGGAGAAGGTGACTTTTTACTTTTTTACCCCATGTCCCCACTTTTCAAAACGCTTATAAATCACACAGAATGGAGTGTATTGAAAATCTGAAATAGCACAAAGTTTCCTGTGAGGGGTAGGTTTAGGGGTAGGGTTGGTGTAGGGCTGTGTGTGTGTGTGTGTGCGTGTGCGTGCGCGTGCGTGTTTGTGTTTGTGTGTGTGTGTATGAGTCAGATTTGGCCGTTGCAGCACAAGCAACATCTCAGGGAGACGGAGAGCCACTGAGCTTCACACTAACTGCATGTTCAGTGATTCCCGCTGATTTACGTGAACCCATGATCAAAAAAAGTGAAGCATGCTGTTGTCAAATGCACCCAAGATGCACATGGCATCCGCTTGTCGTTTTTCCGTCAGATAATTATGTGACAGTGTTTGTGTGTCCTTTTGAAATGAATGCATTGACTTTTTTACTCCAAAGAGAACAAGTGTTTGTCATTGTAGTTCCAAAACAGGCAGAACACTCAGCAGACCATCATCATGGACCCCATCAGCATACAGCCGGTGAGTCCCATGAATCTAGTCAATCTCAACAGTTTATACCAAGTGTAGGTCGAGCAGACAGCGACTTTCAGCTCAGAGCGCAGCCGAGCCCAGGACTCTGATAGTGGGCGACTCCATTATCAGAAACATCAGTAGCAGAAATTCAGCAACTTTCTGCTTTCCTCAAGCAACAGTTTCTGATTTGAACAAGGAACTTTGGAAAATTCTAATGAAGCACAAGACTGCAAATCGAATCATCATCCATGTGGGGAAGAATGATATTCGGAAAGAGCAGTCAGAACTCCTTAAGAAGGACTTCAGTGAACTCTTTGAAACACTTCGAAGACTTAAAGTTCAGTCGTTCATCATTGGGCCACTCCCAGCAAGGGGAACTAACATGTTTTCACGTTTGCTTGGGCTGAACACATGGCTACAAAGAATCTGCAGCTTAAAAGGAGTCAATTTCATCGATAACTTCAGTCATTGGATTTGGAAACAAAGATGAAGTTCTCAAGGTGAATGCATACATCGCAAACTAAGAAGAGCCAAAGCCCCGGCCCCCATCATGTACACCTTCTACAGAGGCACCATCGAGAGCATT
>NW_015554136.1:405464-408798 GCF_001515605.1 Sinocyclocheilus anshuiensis
ATAGCAGATATGTTCACTGAATATAAACGTAATAGACCACTCAGATCATTAGGATCAAGTCAGTTAGAAATACCAAGGGTTCACACAAAACAAGGGGAGTCTGCTTTTAGTTATTATGCCGCCCGCAGTTGGAAGCAGCTTCCAGAAGAGATCAGATGTGCTAAAACATTAGTCACATTTAAATGCAGACTCAAAACTCATCTGTTTAGTTGTGCATTTACTGAATGAGCACTGTACTACATCCAAACTGATTGCACTATATTGTATGTATAATCGTTTTCTATTCTTAACTGTTTTAAATTTAATTTAAATCAATTTTTTAATAATTTTCAAAGTTTTTAAATTCCTTGTTTTATTGTTGTGATTATTTTTTTCTTTTCTTTTATGTAAAGCACTTTGAATTACCATTGTGTATGAAATGTGCTATACAAATAAACTTGCCTTGTTTCTTTTATGTAAAGCACTTTGAATTACCATTGTGTATGAAATGTGCTATATAAGTAAACTTGCCTTGCCTTGCCTTACAGCTGTGAACAGAGTCACTTTTCTGCACAGAATATCTGTGATTAGAGCTCTTGAACTGTACCTGTCGCTCCTGATGGACCAGAGGTAATCTAACCAAAAGAATTGAGCTCTTTGCAGTATTTGTTGAGCGTAAAATTGAGGTTGTATATTGTTTTAAATGATGTGATTTATTTTTGTGACTGCGTGTTTTTTAAGCATGGTTGACATGATACAGACTACAACTTGTAGAGGCCTAAAACTAGGAAAATTCAGGAAGTGACTTGTTTTGTTTCTTTGCCTTTTTTCCACTGTGCACATCTTTTGCTTTCATACCAAGTATGTTTGAAACTGATAAGAACAATCAGAGCGAACAGTGTCTGGTAGACGCATCGATAGGAAGATATCATCCCGTGTCTAGTCAAATGAACTCTTTTATTCTGTAGCATCTCGATGAAAAGCGGAGCAAGAACGGCTCTATTTCTAGTTCTGACCGCTGGAGACACTCCGTTTGTTCAAACTGTTCATCTAATTATGTCCTGTCCTTCTCAAATGAATCATAAAAAAATACATTGTGAAATTACACCTTTTTTTCTTTAAATGGAAACTGCAGATTTTTTATACTGTATTTTTCCAAGTTATTTTGTGCTTTGGGAGAGGTCTTTCTGAGTTTGACTATTAAATTATATATTTAATCAGTGTAATACGTTCCATATTGTATTCATTGTCTGTAAAGGGTTTTGCAATAACTCTGATCGAGCGGGTCTACTAATGGACCAAAGGGAAGTGAGCTCAAGTTTATATGAATAATTTCATGTGTATATGAATCAGTGGTGTACTATGAAAGAAAGTGGTTTGCTATTCCCTAGTCAACAACAAAAATAACCGGCTGACAGAGTAGTTCCAGGTTTGCTGACTGCATTGCAGTTATGAGACTAATTTCAACATTATTGTTGCTTTAATAAGAAAATTATATTTCCTGGGCCCATCTGAATTTCTCTATTGCACAATCATCATTTCTCATCGTATCTTTCAGTGATGACTCACTTTTTTGAGCTCAAAATAGGTCACCCGTGAGATTTGCTTAGATCCAATGAGAAAGTGTTTTTATGGATGAAAGTGTTTAGTCTTAAAAAGTTAGCAATCTAATTTGTTTTCTTCAAGACTGGTCATAAATTCAGTTATGAAAAGGTAGATTGGTCTTATATGCATTGGAAAAGTAAGACTGGTTACCCTAGTTGGTTAAACTAGTTTTGTGTAGTGTTTTCTTTACTCTTTACTTCAAAAACTATGTATAAAGGGGTAATATTTTATGTATTTGAGATCTGAGATGTGGGAACGCTGAAGAGAGAGAGGACAAACATTTTGCATCTTAGGTCTAATCAGTCAATATTGTCTTACAGTTTTTCTCGATTGCTTAAACACTATCACCAGGCTTTTGAACTAAAATTTCAAAACCATAACGCCATTTATCAAAAAGCACACCCATTTCCCTAAACTATAAACACTATTCCCCTTTTTGACACATGAATCAGATTTGTTGAACTGTCACTGCAAAACTCTACACACAAATCCCTTCATTTCTCATTGCCTAGACCATGTTGTCATTTAGAAAGCACTAGCATTCAATATTGTTCACTCAAGTCAGCATAGCTTGAGCTCAATTAGCACACAGTTACCCACGTGGAAACACTAAAGCCTGTGTTATACTTTCCGCGTCCGCGAGTCCGCTAGTCTGCTAGGGTCCGCTATGGTATGCATGACGTAAAAATCGTCATCGGAGAGTGTGCGCGGAGGCTCTGAGTGGACATCCGCGTGCCTCCCATTTTTTGTGACCGCGTGTACTTGTCCAGTACGGCTACAGTAGGCTACTGCGCATGCGCTGGCTGTGTGAAGAAGCCCGTTGCTACTCGAACCTGTACAATCCGTCGATAAAACAATATAAAGACAGCCAGATGTGCAATAACTCTGGGCAATTCTTTGTTCACATGTTTGTTTATTGTTCAAGCCGATCTACTACGCATGTATGGAACACGTCCGCGGAGCGGACCATCAGCGTATGGTTTCGGAAGTATAAATACAAGTAGTCCGCATCCGCGCTGTCTGTGTACGCATCCGGATTGCTCATGCGGAAAGTATAACACAGGCTTAAGAGTCAAAATTTATCACACACCAATCAGAACCTTCAATAGATAGATAAAAGAGCCCAAGTCATTTCATTCAGTTTTGGAACAATTGTCCATGGTATGACTATGAGGGAGGCTGGGCAACGAGTACTGTTGCACTATGCTACTGTAATAAAGAAATGCATAAAATTTCCTCGCATACAGATAGAGTTTCAGTATGTTTCCATTTTTTCCTGTAAAAAGGATGTGTGACAGTTACAGTAATGAGTGCTTCTATTTTTGTAGGACACAGAGACGACCACCTGGTGGAGGCAGGCTAAGGCTTTTGTCGGAGGAGCAAGAGAGGGAGCTTGTAAACAAGGTCATTGCCAATAATGTAATCCGCCTGCGAGAGATTCAAAGGAGAGTGATTGAGGATAATCATCATTTTCGAGGGATAAATGCCATTAGCCTCTCTACAATTGATGAAATGTGCAAATCTTACTGTTTGCTTCAGACTATATCCTTCAATCACAATGCTATTTTCATAATGTTCTGAAGATCGCAGAAGAAGTCTGCCTTCATGCGAAATAAGCAGCCTTGGTTGTGCAGTAGGCTAATATAATCGGACCTATTTAAACCTGCCAATGGACTGTTCGACCACCGAATCCAGTAAGTGCGCATCGTTGATGTTCTTGCTAAAAATATTTTTTATTAACATGAGATCT
>NW_015554136.1:408816-409144 GCF_001515605.1 Sinocyclocheilus anshuiensis
AAAAGTTTGGTTTTTCAGCAAGAGTGAATGGTTTTGAGTGTAGAGCTTCATTTTGACCTGAAAATAGGATGTTTGTGGAATTGGGTGAGACGTTATGGATTTGTGTTTACTGTTTTGAGAATATGAGGCATAGTTTCAAGAAATGTGTTTAAGCAATCGAGAAAAACTGTAAATAGAAGTGCATAGCACTTCATCTTTTATAACATGGGGTTTTGACCAAATATGGGACACGGAGCACAAAACCAGTCATAAGGGTCCATTTTCTGAAATTGAGATTTATACATCATCCGAAAGCTGAATAAATAAGCTTTCCATTGATGTATGGTTT
>NW_015554136.1:409631-414926 GCF_001515605.1 Sinocyclocheilus anshuiensis
TGTCTTTGAGTGTGTGTGTGTGTGTGTGTCTGTGTGTGTGTGAGTGAGTGAGTGTGTCTTTGTGTGTGTGTGTGCGTGTGTGTGTATGTCTGTGAGTGTGTGTGTGTGTGTGTGTGTGTGTGTATGTGTGTGTGAAAAATTACAGGTTTGGACATATAAGGTAATAAAAAATATTTTTAAAAATACTTTAAAGTAACTACAAATGAGCATGTAAAGCAAATATCTTTCAAAGTAATTCTGTGTGGAGCATGTCCCCGATCTGCGCAATCTTCTCTAATTCTAAGAGCACGGCCCCGACTACAACACTAATATGAACTAATGTAGTTTAACAGTTAATCCATCAGCAGGTCTTCTGACTGATGTTCACAGGAAATATTTTTATTTTGGCAGGATGTACAAACATGTGTTGCACAATTTAGCCACATGTTTAAATACTGGAAATACTGGAAACATGAACAGATGCAATATGATGCAACGCTGATATCATGACAGGAATATTTGCATTATTAAAATGAATTATTTAGCTGTCACTCACAGCTACTGCACTTCCAGCGTCTTCTCTCCCGTCAATTCTTTTATCTGCTTAACAGGGAGATCAGTTAGAAAATACTACAATGATTTCAAAAAAAAAAAAACGATATGGTGAGACCCAAAAAATTACAACGCTACTTTTCTCCGCAAATGTTATTAAAATAAAATAATAACAATAATAATAAAATTTCATTAAATTCACAATTTGTCTATTTAATTCTGTTGTATTATAATCTTCACAACAACTTACACTGAAATGCTGACATGAATATCTGACTTTTTTATTTAAAAAAATGTAGTTGAAATGGTTAATGTCATAGATTGTCCACATATCTACATGTTTTTTCTTTATTCCATGATTCAATTTTGTAATAATATAACCGCCTCAAATACATCAAGCCATATGATATATGACAAAAATACCGAAATGACATTTCTAACGAATTATCAAATCATCAAAACTGACCAACCAATAGCCGGGGTTTTAAGATTTGAACGAACCAATGGGAATTGAGATGGGCGTGTCCCCGCGAAATTCAAGCGTCAGTTTCTGCGTTAGCTGTAGTGTGTGCTAATAGACTCGTGTACGAAGTGCATTATGAACAAACGTTGTATTTATTTTGATGAAATATTTGGTGAGTGATCGGATAAAGCGATGGAAACTGTGACGGATGAAGACGCATCTAAACGATCTAAGATAGGTAAGTTAAAGCGCTAAGTTTACACATGTTTATGTTTCAGAAAGATATTATATTTAGTTGCTGGTGGTGTATGATCATGTTTCCATCAGGGCAACAGCTTTATAAACCTACAATTGTGTCAAAAAGATCACACATCCTGAAATAATGTCCCTTCTTGCCTTTAGTAGTTCATTTAAAGTGTTATGCTAATGCTAAGTGCTAGTGTTTGGAACAGTTGTAGAGTAGATGGAGAATGGAAACTTTTAAAAATATTTTATATATGTGTATTTTATATAATATAAACATATATGGTGATGAAATCCAAAATATTAAATGTCATGGATGTATATTTACTGAGCTATCAACTTTTTTTTATTTGTTTATTTATTTATTTTTAATGACAATTTTCAAGATTTGGAGCCAATTTACAATGGTGTAAAAATGGAGAAAAAAGATGACAGTATTATTTTATTTTCACACAGAGACTGGTACATCTGTTAGTAGAATCTGTTGACTTTAGTGATCTTGGTTTTATTATATGCCAACAATTTGAACGTGGAGCTGCTGTGAACTTCCCATATCTAGCAAATAAACTATATGGGGCCTTAAAAATGGATTTTCCAAAAGAGAAGTTGATTAAGAATGAGAATCTAGAAGGATAGGAAGATATCATGAATGCTTTCAGAGTTACAGGCATGCAAACTTGAGAAAAACACAATATATGGCATTTACAGACAGTTGTGTTTGATTTAATTGAGCTGAGAGAAACAAATGAGATGCATTTCTAGTTTCAACATTATTTGTTCTTCAGATATTGCTCTTTAAAATAAAAAAGTATCGGGTGAAATGCAAAGTGACCCACGTTTGGTTTTTGACCGCTGAATATGTGAACAATTGACCAATTTCTCATGCAGCCGCATTCAGAGCTCCGTATCTCTGGAACTGAACCATCGAGGGCCTTTAAAGTGAAGATATCAGAAGGAAAGTTTCTTCAGACCCAGAATCTAAAATTATATTAAGATATCTTTAATACTTCTTGAGTTACAGGCATGCAAACTTAAGACAAAAAAGGCCATTTTTGAGCTGTCACTGTTATCATATAATGAAACAAATATTACTAAAGTCAACAGGATTTACTAAAAGACATACCAGTCTCTGCATAAAAATAAAATAACGATGCTGCCATCTTTCTGAAGTTATGTTTATACACCAGTAAATTGGCTCCAAATCTCTTGTCATTTTGACCCCACGCTACAAAAATAGTGGATTACTCTGTAAATATACATCTGTGTCTGTGGCATATATATGTTTTGGCTTTCATCACTATATATATGTTTGTCTTACTACAGAAAAAATATTGAAAAATCAAATTTCTGTGTGACTACATTATTGTCCTGCATATTACACTGCTATTTATATATAAAAAAATATAATATTGTATTATATATATATATATATAATTATTATGTGTGAAGAAAGTTACAAGACAAAATGCAAATCTAGCACATCTGTGACACTTATTAAATGCATGCATTGTTAAATTGCAAACGTGTTTCTCTTTGGTTTACAGAGCTACGCAAACTGAAATTGGCAGAATACCTTGCGGCCAAAGGCAGACTGAAAGCACCTAATCCAAAGTAGGTGGTCTTGAAAGGTCTTTCCGTCTGTAACAACTGTTGAATTTATACTTTTTCCAATTTAAAATAAAAAATACATAGCCTATTTTCCGCATTCAGAACTGCCTTAGCGTGTTTGTTCTGAATCGACTGTTTTTTGTTGTTTTACTCAAAGACCATATCTCAAGGAGAAGCCTGTTACAAAGAAACATGCTGAAAATAACCAGAAGTCCAAAACTGTAAGTTAAATACATTTTGTGAAACTTTGCAGCATTCAGTCAGTGTGATGAAAGTCTGCACTATGTCTCTTTGGTTCTCTCAGACAGCTGAAGGAAAGGAGAATTGTGGCATCAATGGCACAAATATAAAAGAAGTTGATAAAGAGGATGATAAAAACACATCCTCAAAAAAAGGACTTGGTATGAGTTCGCTAGCCAAAGCCCAAACACAGCTGTCCAGTAATTCCCGTAATGCTAGCCGGGAAGGCCTTCGTGTTTTGAGGACACAGAGCAACAAAACAGCTTCTCTTCAAAATCCAAGGAAACTCCACAATGCTGAGAAAACAACTGCGCCGTTCAAGAGGACTCGTTCACAACGCCTTCGAAGTGTCCAACCCAAAGCTCAGCCAGCTTCCCAATCCCATGCTGCAAATACAAGCAAATCCAGTCTTGTTTCCATCTGTAACCCTTCACAGTCTGCACGTGGCGTCTCTGCCCTCAGAAGCACGGATCAGAGCCGCACCAAGACGGACATTCAGTCAACGTCAAAGAAATTACCTGAAACGAGTGTCAAATCAACCTCAGCTGCCCGTTTGACAAGTCAAAGACCAATGAATACAACCGAGACAAAAATGCAGAGAAACGGTGTTTCTAAAACCCAAGCGAAACCCATGCAACAACCCAGAAGTCCGAGTGCTGTGCACAGCCGCAACCGGAAACCAAACCCATCGACGAACAGATCCGTCGTGAACCGGAGAAAAGATACTTTCTTCGTAGATGCCACTAAATCGAAATCAAATGGCTCTGACACAATCAGAGCGACGAGAGCGAGCGCCTCTTCGACTCTCTCTAAACCTGCGAATAGAGAAGCAGCAGCGGCGGTCATCAAAAATAAACAACTAAATAATGCCGCTGCTTCTACCAAACCGGCCGGTCGACGCTCCAGGAGTTGTGTTCTGCCGCAGACGACCAGTGCGCCTCCAGAGCTTCACCGGCCCGCTAAGATCTCCAGCCAGGCCGAGTCTGCAGTTCAACTGCAGACTCCGAAATCCAGACTGTGTCCCAGCACTCAAGGAGTACGCACCGCTCCGGTAGATGGAGAGAAGAAGCCCACTGCAGCTCAGGAGGACAGACTGTGAGTATACTGCTGTCTGAAGTAGGGGTGTGCAATACAATATCCTAATTGTTGTTTTAACAGTGTGTGATTTGACATTATCGAGTAGGCTAAAAACCAAACAAAACACCTACGGAGTGCAAGCATACATTTAGTGGTGAAGTCTAGTAGGTTAGACTAGTGTGCATTTAGAGTGTGTTCTCTCATTGCATGATTCAATCTATTAAAATATATTTAGAATGATCACAAAATTCAAAATATGGGGGTCATATGATGTTGCTAAAAAGAACATTATTTAGTGTATTTAGTGTAATGAAATGTGTTTATGCGGTTTAAGGTTCAAAAAACACATTATCAGGGCTCCAGACTGCGACTAAAACGGTCGCATTTGCGACCAAAAATGTTAATTTGCGAGTGAAGTTTCTGCTGAGGTCGCCACTGGCGACTATATATATTTACACGTTATGACTTAAACATTTGCATGTAATGCCTTTTTCCTGATTGTTTTGCGATCGCATCATTTGCTGTTCACGTATTAAACTGAGACTATTCGCATCAAAGTTTTAGTGGACAAAAGCGTTTCAAACAGTCCTCGTCTCTGCAGCACACCTGCTAAACGCAGCTCAGTTGTGCAGCGCGAGAGAGATCGACATGACGGAGACGTGCAAAGTGCACAAAAGCAGAGTCTATTTCGTGCACAACTTGAACAAGTGAACAACTGAAATGTCTCATTTAAAAGCTCATTCAGTGTTTCAAACTGAGAAAACCTGTAAAGCTTGTAAACATTGCAACGTAATATACATTTACCTCGGAATAACCATCAGGTGTCCATAAGCTCATCAGTCAGCTAGAAAAATAACTGTAAAGATGAGCATTTAGCTATATTTATGCACTATTGGATGTTAATATTTTTACTTAACCTGTTGTAACACATGAAAGTATGATTGAAATGTAAAAAATAAAATAAAACACGTTTATTCTGTGGCACCTACAAATAATAATTTGGCGCCTACAATTTTTTCTTATAGGAGCCAATGGCTCCTTACTCGATTTTTTTTTTTGTAGCCCTGATTATTTTCCACATACTGTACATTATTGTTTCTCCTCTATGCCCCGCCTTTCTGAAACACGTCGAT
>NW_015554136.1:414950-433147 GCF_001515605.1 Sinocyclocheilus anshuiensis
TTCTTTCTTTGCGTGAACATTTGGGCGGCGTTATGCAAATCTTCCCACATAGTGAGGTAGATATGTGGGGGTGTGTTAGAACGAGCTGTTTTAGGTAGGCGTGGCTGACTCTTAACTTTTATAAAGAATATCTCTTTGGATTTGAGACTTTAGTCTTTGCAACTTTACAGATCTTCTTTATGCACCAAGAGCTTGTAACACTCCAAAGAGAAAGGAACACTTGAAATCGCATCATATGACCCCTTTAAACTTAGCCTATTTGAAAAGATTAATTTCTATCACAGCTGTGAACTGACCACCACACAGAATATGAAGAAAGTGCTGTGTGTGCAGGCGTAAGCTCCAGGAGTGGAGGGACTCGAGGGGCATCACTTATAAACGCCCCCCCATGCCTGTTCATCTGGTGAGGAGGAAGACGGTTTCTGCGCTTCCTCAGCCGTACTGGACTTCTATGGAGAATGAAGATGAGGTTCATGACGTTGTCTTTGCTGTGGACCGATCGCTGGATGACTGCATTCAATTATTACAGCAGGTATCATTCATGTTATTGTATGAGGTGTTTTTTTTTTTTTTAATGCGTAATTAAATGAATGTGCGTAACCAGAGACATTGCAACAAAGCAGACTCTTCCATGTAAATATGAGTTTCTGTTTGAACCAGCTTCACACAGCTGCTAATAATCAAATATCATTTCCCTGGTCAAGACATTGTGCAAGTAAGTTAGTGAATAACTTGAGTTATTTTTTTGTATTGTGTGTGGTCATAGGTGATTGTGCTTTGGATTTACAATTGAAGACAGATGTTGGTTAATATACTGGAAAAAACAAAAGGGCATAGAAAAGGCAATCAAAAGCAAATAAAGAACTTTGGTCAACGAAGAGCAATGATTAACACCAGCCTTCATAATGTAACCTACCTTTATGACTTTTGATATTCATTTTAAAACATGGTAATATACACACACAATATACATTTTGGTTAAATGGTTTAATACAGTGTGTGTGTTTGTAAATATATGCCTTATTAGAGCATAAGTAGGCATTCATAAAACACATGCCCAAATGAAACGCAGTTGGTAAAAATGTTAAACTCCAGTAATAATCCTAATCTCACAATTGAAGCCTATTGACTTTCCTAAAACAAATGTGTTCATACTTCATCGGTGGACCGATTAGAGCATTAGGAAATCATGACTGCAGAAGGTTGGAGTATGTTGACGTCTTTCCAATTTTATAGCCCTCTGAGTCAATAATCATTGTCTAGACTAGAAATGACTGGATTCTGAATTTCAGTATCGATCACATATGTGATCTGCTGTACCATGGGAAAAATCCCCTCTCAACTTTGTTAGGCAAGATGTAATTCTTTCAGATAAAGCGTTCTCAAACCAACATTCAACATTTGTCCGTATTGTTCCCTTATCCCTAATCGCAGTGTTTGCTTATCCAGGTTTTGTTGAGCCGATCTCAGGTGTTTGCCATTTTCTGGCATTAATCGACTATGATGTTTACAAGCCTTTTCCACCAGTCTGACCACTCTGAGCTTATGATAGAATCTGGGTAACCAAATGGTGCATGGTACCTACATAGTATGGAGAAAAAAGGTGGGGTCAGTGGGGACCAAAAACTGGTTTCCCGCATTCTTCAAAAAATCTTCTGTTGTGTTCAACAGAAAACAAATTCATGCAGGTTTGCAACAACCTGAGGTTGAATAAATGATGAGAATATTTTCATTTTTGGGTGAACTATCCTTTTAAGTAGTAGGGATGTAACAATTAACCGCGAGCCGGTTGAAAATCGATTCAGATATGTGACAATTGTTATATTTCAATTTCACAAAGAAACGAGCAGAATTTTGTCCAAGCAATAAAAGGACACATTTAATTTATAATTTGTCTTAAATCTCATTTTGTAAAAAAAAAAAATAGTGAGTTGAGTGAATCGTTACATCCCTACTTTTAAGCTTTTCTGGAGCTGTACAGCACATGTTGCATTTTACTCCAGAACGTTTTTTAGGTCGGGATGATGCTTCCCTCTCTCTGGTGCTCACTGATCTGATGCTGTTGACAGGGTTTCCCAGCGGAGCGGGTCAGAGATGTGCTGTCTCGGGTGCCAATGGCACAGAAGTTTGCTAAATACTGGATCTGCCAGGCGAGACTAATGGAAAGAGCGGGAAACCTGGAGGTGCTGCCCATGTTTCAGGAGGCCATCCGTGTGGTGAGAGAGGTCAGTCTCTCTTTATCTCTTACAAATACGTGTTTTCTTCCGTTGATGTTATTTCCTCATTTGCTTCGTTTTAGTCTGGAAATCCGAGAAGCCTCAGAAGAGTTATTAGACTTTCCCCCGGTTTCACAGACAAGGCTTAAGCCTAGTCCCAGACTAAAATGTAAGTCTGAGCTGTTTCAACTGAAAGAAACTTGCACTGACTGATCGTAAAATATACCAGTGCCTTTGTTTTGGCTCAAGATGCACACCAGAAATGTTTTTTTCTAAGCATGTTTATAAAAATTGCTTAAATGTCTTAATTGAACTATGATCTAATCCTGGCTTAGCCTAAGCCCCGTCTGTGAAACCAGGCCTTTGTTTTTTTTATTATCAATTATATTAAATGTTATGATGTGTTACCATGTTTTATTTAAAAATAATAATTTAAGAGTAAATGTTATGTTTTTATTGATTTTAATTTAGTTTTTCAAAGTGCTGTCAAACGATTAATAGCATTCAAAACAAAAGTTTGTTTACATAAAGTGTGTGTGCATAATAAATACACACGTTTCTATAAATACACACACATACAATATATATTTTGAAAATATTTACGTATATATTTTTATATTCATTAGTGCTGTTAAACGATTAATCGCGATTAATTGCATACAAAATGTTTTTTGCAAAAAAAAATTTTTTTTGCATAATATATGTGTTCTGTGTATATTTATTATGTATATATAAATACAAACACGCATAGTATATATTTTGAAAATATTTATATTCATATAATTTATATTATAAATATATTTAATATATAAACAACATAGTGCTATATTAGTACATTATTATAGTGTTATATTTCAATTTCACAAAGAAACGAGCAGAATTTTGTCCAAGCAATAAAAGGACACATTTAATTTATAATTTGTCTTAAATCTCATTTTGTAAAAAAAAAAAATAGTGAGTTGAGTGAATCGTTACATCCCTACTTTTAAGCTTTTCTGGAGCTGTACAGCACATGTTGCATTTTACTCCAGAACGTTTTTTAGGTCGGGATGATGCTTCCCTCTCTCTGGTGCTCACTGATCTGATGCTGTTGACAGGGTTTCCCAGCGGAGCGGGTCAGAGATGTGCTGTCTCGGGTGCCAATGGCACAGAAGTTTGCTAAATACTGGATCTGCCAGGCGAGACTAATGGAAAGAGCGGGAAACCTGGAGGTGCTGCCCATGTTTCAGGAGGCCATCCGTGTGGTGAGAGAGGTCAGTCTCTCTTTATCTCTTACAAATACGTGTTTTCTTCCGTTGATGTTATTTCCTCATTTGCTTCGTTTTAGTCTGGAAATCCGAGAAGCCTCAGAAGAGTTATTAGACTTTCCCCCGGTTTCACAGACAAGGCTTAAGCCTAGTCCCAGACTAAAATGTAAGTCTGAGCTGTTTCAACTGAAAGAAACTTGCACTGACTGATCGTAAAATATACCAGTGCCTTTGTTTTGGCTCAAGATGCACACCAGAAATGTTTTTTTCTAAGCATGTTTATAAAAATTGCTTAAATGTCTTAATTGAACTATGATCTAATCCTGGCTTAGCCTAAGCCCCGTCTGTGAAACCAGGCCTTTGTTTTTTTTATTATCAATTATATTAAATGTTATGATGTGTTACCATGTTTTATTTAAAAATAATAATTTAAGAGTAAATGTTATGTTTTTATTGATTTTAATTTAGTTTTTCAAAGTGCTGTCAAACGATTAATAGCATTCAAAACAAAAGTTTGTTTACATAAAGTGTGTGTGCATAATAAATACACACGTTTCTATAAATACACACACATACAATATATATTTTGAAAATATTTACGTATATATTTTTATATTCATTAGTGCTGTTAAACGATTAATCGCGATTAATTGCATACAAAATGTTTTTTGCAAAAAAAAATTTTTTTTGCATAATATATGTGTTCTGTGTATATTTATTATGTATATATAAATACAAACACGCATAGTATATATTTTGAAAATATTTATATTCATATAATTTATATTATAAATATATTTAATATATAAACAACATATTTTTCTGAAATATATACATGCATGTGTGTGTATTTATATATACATAATAAATATACACAACACACACACATGTAAACAAAAACATTTATTTTGGATGCGATTAATCGTTTGACAGCACTATTTATATTATATAAAAATATAGTTAATACATAAACATAATCTATTTTTCTTAAATATATACGAGTGTGTGTGTGATTATGTACATAATAAATATACACCATACACACACGTACTGTGTGTAAACAATATTATGTATTATTGACAGTTATATAATTGTCAATCATATATTATTGACATTATGTAAACAAAAACTTATTTTGGATGCGATTAATCGTTTGGCAGCATTGTTTTTTTACTGTTATGATACAGCTGTTGTTGTTTTTTTCTTAGGATGTAAGCTAATTCCACTTCTTAGGCAAGAGCTTACAGTAGCAGCAGATGACTTACTTTAGTGCGTGTGTAAAATTAAATCCAAATATCTCACAGCTTATGAGTAACCAATCTGTTTTCACTTATTGCGATATGTTTCTTAACAGCCAGTGGATGAGCTACGATCTGTGGTTTTTGAGATCCTTAAAAAGAGACAGATTCAAGGTAAAGGCATTCAATATTTTCGTCATCCAGTGGCGTACACTACATTTTTTTAGCAATGACTTTTAACAAACTATATGGCAGTGATTTTTAGTTTTACACTGCTGGTTTGAAATTCATACTTTTTAATATAGTTGATAGATGTCTCTTATGTTCAACGAAGGCTGCATTTTATAAAAAATACAGTGTTTAATAAAACATTACTACAATTAAAAAAATAACCATTTTCTACTTGAATATCTGTTAAACTGTAATGTATTTCTGTGATGCGCAGCTGTATTTTCAGCATCATTACTCCAGTCTTCAGTGTCACATGATCTTCAGAAATCAGTATAATATGCTGATTTGCTGCTCAAGAAACATTTCTGATTATTGCTGCTTGATAATTTTGACATGATGTGATGCCATTCAAAAAGATATATAAGAATGCATTTAACTGATCAAAAGTGACGATAAAGATATTTATAATGTTACAAAAGTTTTCAAATAAATGCTGTAATTTGGACCTTTCTATTCATCAAATAATCCTGAAAAAAAAGTAAATTCTCACAAATATCTTAAGCAGCACAACTGTTTTCAACATTGATTGTTGAGCATTAAATCAGAATATTAGGATGATTAGAATGCCATCACAGGAATAAATTACATTTTAAAATGTAATTTAAAAAAAATTGTTTCTGAATATTACTGTTTTTAGTGTATTTTTTAATTAAATAAATTCAGCGTTGGTGAGCATAAGTGACGTCTTTTAAAAACACAAAAAAAGAATCAAGTTATTAATAATAATAAAATAAATAACTAGATAAAGTTTGTCAAGACAAACTTTAGGTTGGCTTGAGAAAGCCTAGCCTGAAAGTTTAAAGTAGCTGTAAAAGCCTGAAGTTTGAAAATTTAGATAGATTAGATAACATTTTTCTAGGAGGATTAGCACGTTTTTAACATGATTGGCCTGTTACTAGCATATTGCTGGCATGATTGGCATGTTGCTAGCATGATTAACAAGTAACTAGCATGTTTTGCTAGCATGATTAGCAAGTGACTAGTATGTCGCTAGCATTATTAGCATGTGATTAGCATGCTACTAGCATGACGTTAGCATGATTAGCATGTTACTAGCATGTTGCTAGCATGATAAGCAAGTGACTAGCATTATTAACAAGTTACTAGCATTTCGCTAGCATGTGATTAGCATGCTACTAGCGTGTTAGCATTATTAGCAAGTGACTAGCATGTTGCTAGCATGATAAGCAAGTGACTAGCATTATTAACAAGTTACTAGCATTTCGCTAGCATGTGATTAGCATGCTACTAGCGTGTTAGCATTATTAGCAAGTGACTAGCATGTTGCTAGCATGATAAGCAAGTGACTAGCATTATTAACAAGTTACTAGCATTTCGCTAGCATGTGATTAGCATGCTACTAGCGTGTTAGCATTATTAGCAAGTGACTAGCATGTTGCTAGCATGATAAGCAAGTGACTAGCATTATTAACAAGTTACTAGCATGTCGCTAGCATTTGATTAGCATGCTACTAGCGTGTTAGCATGATTAGCAAGTGACTAGCATGTTGTTAACATGATGTTAGCATGATTAGCATGCTACTAGCAAGTTGCTAGCATGATTAGCATGCTGCTAGCATGATTAGCATTCTACTAGCATGTCGCTAGCATGATTAGCATTCTACTAGCATGTTGTTAACATTATTAACAAGTGACTAGCATGTCGCTAGCATGATTAACGAGTGACTAGCATGTCGCTAGCATGATTAACAAGTGATTAGCATGTTGTTAACATGCTACTAGCATGTTGCTAGCATGATTTCTCAAGCCAACCTAATAATAAAAACAAGCTACTAGCATATTGCTGGCATGATTAGCATGTTGCTAGCATGATTAGCTAGTTACTAGCATGTTGCTAACATGATTGGCAAGTGACTAGTATGTCACTAGCATGATTAGCATGTTGTTAGCATGTTTCTAGCATGCCGTTAGCATGTTTCTAGCATGTTGTTAGCATGCTGCTGGCATGATTTCTCAAGCTAACCTAATAATAAAAACAAGTTTAAATCATTCAGGTTTGTCTCTGATGCCAAAAGAGTGTGAAGCAGAAGAGACTGGAGCGTGTGATGAAGAGCACACCCCAAAACCCATCAGTGCCCTCATATCTGGAGCGAGGGGAGACTCGTCTGTCGTCAAGTATAAAATCACAGCGACCCCAGGGTGAGACACCTGCACACTTACTAGGGCTGTCAAAAAAAAAAGCGATTTTCAAATATTCGTCCAATTTAAAATATAAATCCACATTTGAATGTTAGGCGTGCGTCAGGCAGCTTTATCAGTGGACATAGACGCGATGACGATGTAAGTGTGGTTGCATTTGAATGCTTTTGTTAGTCTATCCAGCTGAAGCCACTAGATGCAACGCTGCTGTGTTGTTCATTACAAATATTGTGGAAAAAGAGAACATCAATGTGGAGATGTTGTTGTTTACGTCAAAACTGAAACCAAGCCGTTCACACAGAACACATTTACTGCATTTTCTAGAAGGACATCTATCAGCGTTGCACTCGTGTCTCGCACAAAAGAGCCGCATGTTTAGAAAGCCATGAAAAATTAATGCAAATTCAACTTTAAAAAAAAAATGTCTCGAGACTTTATGGCGGTTTTTCCCATCCCACTGCATCTTATGTTTTTAAATGAAAAAGCACTCTTTGTGATTGGTTTTCGGTCCTTTGTATTAAACTATACATTCATACATGATGCTGTTTTGTCTCTAATTGTTTAAGCAACTTGATTAATTATATATGGTTTATAAGCATTATTTTAAACATCATTTTTTTTAAACAGTACTTTTTTTTACTAAACTAAAATCTTCCCACATCGTGACGTAGACATGTGGGGTCGTGTTAGAACGAGCCGTTTTAGGTAGACGTGGTTGACTCTTAACTTTTATAAAGAATATCTCTTTGGATTTGAGACTTTAGTCTTTGCAACTTTACAGATCTTCTTTATGCACCAAGAGCTTGTAACACTCCAAAGAGAAAGGAAGAATTGAAATCGCATCATATGACCCCTTTAAAGTCCTTGCACACCAAATCAGATTTTTTTAAATTATTATTTTTTGCATGTTAAGAAATAAACACGACCTCACGTTGTGTCCATCACGTTTACACTGCCTCCGGAACTTTTGTGCATCATAAAAAAAAAAATTCGGCTCGGGTTCTATTTTCTTCATTTTTCGCATCTATAGCAAGCAAGCATTTTGAGAAGTGCTTTGATGTGTGCAAGGTTTGGATGATGAATACGAATAAATGCATATGAAAAATTGCATCGAAAAAAGTCTGGACTAATAATTTAGGCGCGTTCAGGTTAATCGGGACATCTTTTCCCCGGGCATCTCAGTGGCACAGTGTCAAATGACCTGCATCTGAAATGAACATTTTTCAGTTGCCAGGCTGATTGTGAGTTGTTTTGGCTGCGGTCACTGCGGTGATGTTATCTGATCATGCTCTCTCATGTTTTAGGGGCAAAAGGAGTCAGCGAGGAGCAGAAGCAGGGCAAGTGGACGGTCATGAGATCCGCTTCTTCACCCCGGTGCGCCGCTCGGTGCGGATCGAGAGAAGCGCTCGGCGTTATCCCACAGCTTTGCAGGAGCATGAGCCCTGTGTGACCTCTCTCTGTGAGCTTGCAGGTGAGCGTCAGGAAGAGGTCAAAGGTCACAGCTCTTCTGTGTATGTGTACCGTGAGAACGAAGCGCTGACAGACCGCGTTCACATTACGCTTGTTTATCCAGAGGAGGAAGAAACGTGATGGTGTTAATCAGCACGCTCTGACCTTCAGGTCCCACCTGGAAGCAATCGTTTTAATCGTTTTCATTCTGCATTCACTATTTCTCTGTAAAATATTAGCAGCAGATTTCTGTATGTTACCTGATTGGTTCATACCTTCATTGTTATGCAGCACTGCTGTATGTACAAATAAGATGATGGTTTTGTCTAAATGTGCTGCAAAAGACTTGACACGACGTCTAACTTATCTTTAAAACTTTAGTTATAATTTATGAATTAGACTCAGTCTCTGCATTAATCTTATTAAAGCATATTTGAGTCAGTGTTGCTGTAATTTTGTTCCATTGAAAGTGGAGAGTTATTGATAAGACTGCTTTCTGAGCGAATGAGCGAACAAACATTTTATGAATCTTTGCATGCTCTGAGCTCTGTTTTTAGATCATTTCCCATTGGTGTTATGTAATATGACTTCATCTACAGTCTTCATTGTTTATTAAATCTTGAAATGTTTATTGGCAAGCAGTTTGAGGTTAGTAAGAAGTTCTTCAGCTACGGTCATTAAACTTCAGGAATGGGAGGGATGCATTTTCCCAGGCTGGTCAAAACAAGCGGTGGGTGGAATGTCTTGATTGTTTCTGGGAGAACTCTTGCATGCACAGGACATTAGGTCCAGTAAACTGATGATTTGAAGGGATATTTTAACCAAACGAGAAAATCCATAGTTATTTATTCACTCCCATGTCAGTCTGACTTTTTTCTTTAGAACACAAATGTTTTGTTTGTTTTTTGGTCCAGTGTTGTTGCCTGTTAAACACTCTTCAAGACATCGATAGAGCATCTTATCTGCAGGAAGATGAAATACAAGATCTTCAGGAGCCACTGTGTAAAATATAACAAAAACTCGCATTTATAAAGCGGAGAGTTCCGGTGCTTGATTCTGATTGGCTGAGCCGTTTCGAAGCTGTTGTAAAACTCCGCTTCACGTCGTGTCTAACAATGCCTCTTAGCTGTTATAAATTCACTGTAAACCACGGCTTCACGGGGCTTATTGCTTTAATTTGCTTTATTTTTAGAAGATTTGTGGTTGGTAAGATGTTTTTTCTTTCTCTTAACAAGGCTGCATTTATTTGATCAAAAATCAAAAAACAGTAGAACTGTGGAATATTATTACAATTTAAAATAATAAAAATGTAATCCGTTTTATAATTTATTTCTGAAGCCAGCCATCACTCCAGTCTTCAGTGTCACAAGATCCTTCAGAAATCGTTTTAATGTGCTGATTTGCTGCTCAAGATGCACTTTTTGTGGGAATTCTTTTGTGAAAAGTTCAAAAAACAGAATTATTATTTGAAATAAAAAAAAATATATAGAAAAAATAGAATGAAGTTGCACAGATGTATAAAGCTGTCTTTGAAATGAATGTAGTGTGAGATGAGACTGTGGCAGAAGTGCCTGAGGATAAAAAAGCGATAAAGTCCTGATAATGATAGGTCCGTTTGAAAATGTGGAAGTGCTTATTACATTTCCGTGAGTAACGTACGACAGAAATTTGTCACTCGGCAAATGACGCAAGGAATTTTTTGCAGTTCACAGCAGCAATACATGTCACGACAAAACACCGCTCCAGTGCTCACCTTTCAAACAGCTTACATAACTCAATATTGCTCATCTATAATGGCACTGCAATACATGTGTATATATTCCAGAGTTCAATACAAGTTCAACTCGACAGCATCATAATAAAAAAATCAACAAGTAAAAGACTTCCAATGAAAGTAAATGGGGCTAATTTTTGGAGGATTTAAAAGAAGAAAAGTTTATCGTTTCAGAAAACCACTTTTTTTTTCAGCTTTTGTTTGAGTACAGCTCAGTTCCCATCTTTACAATAATGTCACAATGCGTTACAGTATTCCAGGTTCAATGCAAGTTTTGTCTCAATGATTAAATGTATTGCAACAGGGTCAAAACCACAGAAATCTGGGTTAAAGTAAAGCACTTCCAATGAAAGTTGCATGAGAATTTAACATCTAAAATGACTGTGTGGCTATATTAAATATGTACTGTCTGCGCTTGGATATTAAGTATTGATAAAATCTGAACTGTTGCACACACCTATAAAAACATTGGAATGATTTATTTTCACAACTCTCATTTTTACAATGGATAAAAATGATCAAACCAAACCTCCCTTGTATTCTATACAACTGTCTTCGTTTTTTCTTTTGTAACCCAAAACCCAAACAAAAAAGTATAATTTGTTTAAATAATATTTTATACTTGAATTTCACATTACTTTGGTTATTGTTCTGTAGACTGTGGCTGAGTTAGTTTAGTGCTGTTTGCTTTAATAAAGCGCACATGGTTTGCAGTAAATGTGTATACCAAGTGTTTCAGAATTCAATGAAACTGATCTAGTGCAGCAACTGCGACTTCCAAAGAGCACCGCTCTGTATCTGACAATAGACGACGAGAGTTGACAACTGTTAACTAGTAAACCACAAAGTTTTGCTTCTAAATTATTAATGCATGTACCGTCTTTCAGCAAATGAAGTTTTGCATGCTAAAGCTTGTCCAGTGGAGAAATGTATCACTTGTCAATATGTTTAAAACCATCTTCAGTCAGAATTGATTAATTGAATTCATTTTAAAATATTTTCCAGGTTACATTGTTACATTGTCAATGTGATTAAAGGAATAGTTCAGCCAAAAATGAAAACTAACTCACCCTCAGGGCAAGTCTTTCAAGATCGAGAGGTTTCTTCATCAGAACAGATTTGGAGGAATGTAGCATTGCATCACTTGCTCTGCAGTGAATGGGTGCCGTCAGAATGAGAGTCCAAACAGCTGATAAAAACATCACAGTAATCCACAAGTAATCCACAGCACTCCAGTCCATCAGTTAACATCTTGAGCTGAAACAAATCCAATAAAGTTTGTTTTTAAAGAGTTTCATCCTGACGGCGCCCATTCACTGCATAGGATCCATTGCTGAGCAAGTGATGCAATGCTACATTTCTCCAAATCTGAAACTCATCCACATCTTGAATGTCTTGAGGGTGAGTAGAAGAATTTAGAAAAAGTGAACAATTGTTCTGTGAACAGTGGAGACACAAGATTTGACATGAATGATTTTACATTCAGAGCATTGGAAAAAAAAATTGCATTATTCAAGTCTCTTTTATTTTTATAGTGCTTTATACAGTAGAGATCTTTCAGGGAAGTAACTGAATCAGTGATGCAAACTTCAAATCCTAATTCTGCTCTAATGCAGCTGCAGCAAGACAATAGTGTCATTATTGAAGTTCACGATGAAACGAGTTCAGTTTAGCGATTACGCAGCTCTACTGAAAACAGTAGTGAGATTATTCAGCGGGAGCTGGTTTAATGTGGATTCAGTTCAGTTCCAGCAGGTTAAAACACGTCTCACTGATGGCAGGATTTATTTCGTCTGAGGCTACACACATTTTTAATAAATCAATGAAGGCATCTGTAGACATGCAAAAAACACTTTTAACCCTAAAAATGAGAACATCTGAAGCACTGAACCACTTGGGTGCGAATGGCCCGAATTGTAACCAGCTCCAGAGTGTAAGGATAAAAGCAGCCTGATGTTAATGTAATCAATTAAAAACAAGTGTATTATTACCCCAGGTAATAATAGTGTACTTGACCGCACTAAAAAAATACTTAAATACAAGCAAGCAGATTTGTAGCACATTCTTTTGTGCTAAATAAAATAATGTAAAAGGTATATGCTATAAATACACTAATTAAAAGTATGTTTCTACTTCAGTGAGATTGCAAAAGTATACTAAATACCACTGATACTTAAATTGATTTTTAGTGCATTGAAATAAAGTAGACTACCCCAAAAATATACAGAAGGCTTTTATTAGTCTATTTCTTAAAAGTGTGCTTTGACTAATTAAAAAATGTATTCAATGTTAGTACACTTTTAACACGGTTTAAATTGATTATATATTTAAAATATCTTAGTAATGTAATAGTCATAAGTACATTTTCCCAGCTGTGCTACTTAAGTACACTAAATATAAGTACACTAATTAGTAGTCAGATGAAGTGTTTTATAACTGCATTGCTTAAAAGTGGATTTTTAAAATATATTATAACTATGTTCTAGGAAAGGCAAGTTTATTCATATAGCACATTTCATACACAATGGTAATTCAAAGTGCTTTACATAAAAGGAAGTAAAATAATCATAAGACAATAACCACAACAATAAAACAAGGAGTTTAAAAACTTTTAAAATGATTAGAAATTGATTTAAAATGAATTTAAAACAGTTAAAAATAAAAATCAATGAGCAATCAGCTCATTCAGTAAATGCCCAGCTAAACATGAGTTTTGAGTCTAGATTTAAATGTGACTAATGTTTTAGCACGTCTTTAGCTCTTCTGGAAGCTGACAGTATTAAATTGCTGTTGTAGTAAATTCCCATTCGTAGCAAACATGTGAGAGTGGAGTAAGGAGGAGAACGAGGTTCTGTGATGATTACGGGCCAGCCTTTCTGCTTCTTTATGCAAAGCCAGTTTCTGGCCTGAGCCGTCCCAGCTTCGTTTTCTACACTGACTGTTTCTTCTTCTGGATTATGCATTGCTCTATAGCACAGCATGCACAGTGCTTCCTCATGCTACTGAATCCCATGTCTCAGCTGTTTGTTGCGAAAATGGCTTTTGTTAAATCACAGTGTGTCAGTGAATGATTGCAGGCCGTTTCAAACCGGTTTTCTTTTCTAGACTTCAGTTCATTCCTGCTGCTCTGCACTGACTGACTGATCATGCTGTGCTTTTGATCTCTCTCTCTCTCTCTCTCTCAATTTTCAATTTCAATTTAAGAGTGCTTTATTGGCATGACAAAAATTATACATTTGTATTGCCAAAGCAATTACAGCTGGACTGCTTACAAATAGTACACATATGTATTAACAGAAAGAAAAAAATAATAATAATAGTAATAATAATAATATATAAAAAGTATTAAGCATGTAGTGCAAAATGAATTACTAATGTATGTAAGTATATAAACTAGAAATAAAAATAAAATAAGGGATTAGAATATCTATGATGTCTCTAGGTTATCAAATAGTGACATTGGATTGATTTCGCTAGACCAAGAAAAAGCATTCGACAGAGTTGAACATATGTACCTATGGGAAACGTTAAAAGCTTTTGGTTTTAGTAAAAGTTTTATAGATAAAATTAAAGTTTTATACAGTGATGTTGAGAGCATACTCAAAATTAATGGTGGCTTATGCACTCCTTTTAAAGTTTTTAGAGGTGTGAGGCAGGGATGCCCGCTCTCTGGTATGTTATATTCGTTAGCAATTGAACCTTTTTTAGAACAATTAAGAAAAAATGTACAAGGTTTTAATGTGCCAATGTTCGGAAAGAGTATAAGTCTCTCTGCATATGCTGATGATGTTTTAGTGTTTGTTAGCCAACAGAGTGATGTTACAGTTTTAATGAGTGTACTGGATGATTTTAAAAAACTGTCTTCTGCTAAAATTAATTTGGAAAAGAGTGAAGCGCTACAAATAGGAAATTGGAAAAGAGGGTGTTTTTCCCTTCCTCCTGGTTTAGTATGGAAAAAAGGAGGTTTTAAATATCTGGGAGTATTTGTAGGAGATGAAACAACTGTACAAAAAAATTGGGAAGGAATTATTGAAAAAGTTAAAGGTCGACTTGAGAAATGGAAATGGTTAATCCCAAGCATGTCATATAGAGGTCGGACCTTAGTTATAAATAATCTAATAGCTTCCTCTTTATGGCATAAATTAACCTGTATAGATCCTCCACTGCGTTTGTTAGCAGAGGTTCAAGCGATTTTAGTTGATTTTTTTTGGGACAAGTTACATTGGGTTCCCCAGAGTATTTTGTTTTTACCCAAAGAAGAAGGAGGACAAGGGTTGGTACATCTGCAAAGTAGAACAGCAGCTTTCCGTTTACAATTTTTGCAACGACTTCTTAGTGGTTCAATAACTTCAAGCTGGAAAGTAGTTGCATGTAAAATACTACAAAATCTTGGAAATTTGAAATTGGACAGAAATCTTTTTTTTATGGACTTGTCAAAACTGAACATCAATGGAATGCCTATTTTTTATCGGAATGTTTTTAAAGTGTGGAACATGTTCAAAGTACAAAGAGAAGGACATTTTAAATCTCTTCACTGGCTCCTTGAAGAACCACTAATATATGGAGCACGCTTTGATTTAGCACAAAATGACTGTACAATTCCTGGACTCACTGAAACACTTGTGGCTTCCAAAATATGCACAATGGGGAGTCTAGTTAATTTGTCTGGACCAGTTTTTGAGAATGTGGAAAGAGTTGCTACGAGTCTGAAGATTAAGTCAAGACGATTTGTTTTTCATTTATTAGAAAAATGGAAAAAAACACTCACTTCTGATGAACTGAAACTTTTATTGGACTACTGTGAAAGCAAAAATGTGCCTAATGAAAGAGATGTTTTATCTGATTTTTTTCTTTTGCCTGTTTTAGATGATGTTTCAGGAATGTTTCTAAGCTCTGGAAATCCCTATGTCTTAATTTTTCCCTCCTCAGTTCTATATAAATTATTTGGACACTTTTTACGCCATCTGTAAAGATGTGCATCAGTGCATTAGATAAATGTAATTGTCCTGTACGCATAGAGAACAATAGGGTTCATAAAGGATGCTGCAGTTGAGACGGGTTGCAGTTTATTAAGTAGACATGAGGTGACAAAGTTCCACTTTAAACTGGTTAGCCTAGTGTTTTTTAATTAAAGAGATTTATATATTTTACCCATTCAATAGGCAACCCAAGTTCCACAAACAAACCTAGTGATGTATATTATAGCGGGATATTTGTATCTATGACACGCTGAGATTCATTGATTATAAAGGATGTTTGTGAGATGAGTGTTGAGTGAGTGATTTTATAGTTCAATAAACAGGTTAATATTAAGTGACTTACATTTTATGAATACTGTTGTCTGGTCATCTGATCATACTGCTGTCATCAATGTCTACACCCACCCAACCCTAAACCTACCCTTTACAATAATGCAAATACAGTCATTGTTGTTCAGTGTGACAAAAATTACGCAATGAATGGCTCAGCGTTTCTGAACAAATCTATTGAGTCAGCACCGTTCCTGAGTGAATCAGCCATTTGAACGAACTGATTCAGTGACAAAGACAGTGACTTTCTTCCACCTACTAGCTTTTTTAGTTCCATTTTTAGTTCTTCAAATCATTTGGTATTTCTATATTCAAAAATGTGTATTTAAAATATTAATCTCAAATGCAATCATGCCACCTCTGAGCTTCATTAAACAGTCTGTAAATGTCAAAATGCCATTTTTATGTTCTTCTGTGCACCTCTGTAGTGCAAAGATGAATTTTGTTGACACACTGATTTTATTTGATTGTTAACTTGACACATTTAATAATGTTAGAACAAAATGCCATTAGAGAGGAGCCCCTGCGAATCACTGTAAGGAGTCACATATGGCCTCATGATGGGAAGGTTGATTTTTGTCATTGATCAAAAGGTGCTCCTAAATTTTTATTTCGGAGCTTTTTATTAAGCACAATTAATGATGCTTACATTATTGCAATGAGCCCGGTCTCATGTTAATGCGTATAAATATAAATGCGAAACATAAACTCGCACTTTCAGGATTCCTACACAATGTGTCTTGAATGATACAGGTGATTATCTCCAAGCGGAGATTCTGTTGCATGAGTTTAGAACATGCTGTTCTTTGACCTGTAATGTGCCTGTGAACTTTGGCCATGGAGGCGTTTTATATTCTTCCCAAAAGCCTCGCAGATACCGGGACAGATCAGTCTGGAGTAATGATTCCGGTAAGGCGGCGTCATCCGGTAAACGTGAGAATGCTGCATCAGTTGTGTCTATAAATGCGCACGACATCCCCGAGATCTGCAGACAGACGCTTTCTTCGGTGAAGAAGCTCGAGGACGGGGAATTCAGCTGATCGTCCGAAAACCAGGTATATTCATGCATCTTTATCGTTTGCACATTTCAGTTGTAAAGGATATGCTTCTTGATACAAGAAGCAGGTTGTCTTAAATAGATTTTTTAAAATTAAATGAGGAAAATGCACCCCTCAGTGACTGACTATTGCACTTTGATATATTAATAATACGAGCTATATATACATACACTACCGCTCAAAAGTTATATGCATTCATTAGCGCTCTATTTGATGACTAGTCTATTCTTGGGCTATGGTTAGACGTCTATTCAATTTTCACTGACAGCCCAAATTTAGCCTTGTTTTAGCCTAGACGTCTGGGCTGTGTTTGGACGGCTATTAGACGTCTTTTTGAAACTTGCTTGCTGGGGAAAGAGTCGAATATCAATAATATCATATAATGTGTATGAATTTAACAGCTTGTGGGATGCATGACATCATATTATCAAATGCAAGTAAACGTTTGAAACATTTAGGCTAAATTAGCATTATTTTTGGCATAATAAATAATGCTATATTTAATAATGCTGTAAAATAATTCAATAAAATAATGCTAATTTAGCCTAAATGTTTCAAACGTTTACTTGCATTTGATAAGAAGCTGCGTGGGCGAAAATGACATGTAAACAACTTTAAGGCTATTTTGGCTCTGCTCATCTCTGGTCTGGTTACTGCTATAGGGCTATAGCCAAGCCGTTAAAATTAGACCACAGATTGCCTCGGTTTCGCTACGTATAGAGCATGTCATGAATGACACTTATATCTTTGTAGATATTATTGACACTGCGAACATGATTAACCGAGACGGTGAAATGACGGCTATTGCTTGCTGGGGAGTAAGACTAGTAATGTTTTTAAAGAAGTCTCTTCTGCTCATCAAGGCTGCATTTATTTGGACTATAATTAACCGAGACGGTGAAATGACGGCTATTGCTTGCTGGGGAGTAAGACTAGTAATGTTTTTAAAGAAGTCTCTTCTGCTCATCAAGGCTGCATTTACTTTAAGGCTATTTTGGCTCTGCTCATCTCTGGTCTGGTTACTGCTATAGGGCTATAGCCAAGCCGTTAAAATTAGACCACAGATTGCCTCGGTTTCGCTACGTATAGAGCATGTCATGAATGACACTTATATCTTTGTAGATATTATTGACACTGCGAACATGATTAACCGAGACGGTGAAATGACGGCTATTGCTTGCTGGGGAGTAAGACTAGTAATGTTTTTAAAGAAGTCTCTTCTGCTCATCAAGGCTGCATTTATTTGATCAAAAATACAGAAAAAAACAGTAATTCATCAAAGAATCCTGAAAAAAGTATCACGGGTTCCAAAGAAACATGAAGCAGCAACAGGTTCAACACTGATCATAAATCAGCATATTAGAATGATTTCTGAAGATCATGTGACACTGAAGACTGGAGGAATGATGCTGAAAATACAGCTGCACATCACAGAAATACATTATATTTTAAATAGAAAACATTATTTTATATTGTAATAACATTTTGCAAGATTACAGTTTTTTTCTGTATTTT
>NW_015554136.1:433519-448916 GCF_001515605.1 Sinocyclocheilus anshuiensis
TATATATATATATATATATATATATATATATATGAACTGTGATGTTTGCCGAAATAAGTAAACATTAACTATTGAACACATATTTTATGACCTTTTTTACTGTTTTACACACGCAATAAACCATGAGAGGCTGTGTTTTTTTTAATTGTTGTTAATTAAAATGAAATGTTACCACAACTAAGGGGTACTGCAGAGGACATGTGCATCTCTGTAGTGCAGAGCCCATAAGGGACATAGTGAAATGAGTAAACTAAGAGATTTTGTTTTTAGCAGAAGGATGCAGGTGAGTGCTGATGGAAGAGTTTTCAGTTGTTTCTTGAATAGTGTAAAGGATTCGTGTTCAGGCTTCTGAAGGGGATGTAGACCGTGCATGTTCTGTATGCAAGCATCAGTGACTTAATTGGTAGTCAGGGCAGAGAGTGCAGCAACATACATGAATTATTGTAGAGGTTTGATTGCACATGATGGTCCAGTCAGAAGAGCATTGCAATAGTCCAGCACAGAAATGACTGTTGCGCAGCAGTTAAAACCAGCAGAATCATTCTGTTCTTGCAGTATGGTCGTTGAAGTATTACCTGAATATCTTCAAAGTTGCTGCAACTTCATATTAACACATATACAACTAGATCATCTAATTATATTTCCTTGAATATCCCTAGATAGGAAACTACTTATGGTCATTCTGCTTTTGAATTTGCTGCCCCAAAACGATTGGAATGTGCTACAAAAGCGATTGAAACTAGAGACAAATATTTCAGTCTGTGCATTTAAAAATGCTATGAGTGCTTTTACCTCAACCTGTAAATGTTTTAACTGAGATTTTTTGTTTACTTGTTTTGTTTTATGTGCCTCTTGTGTATTGTAATGTATGGTTGTATATGTCTTTCAGGAGATATTACTTCTCCTGCCAGGCTGTTATTGAAAATAAGAATGACTTGCCTGGTTAAATAAAGGTTAAATGAAATGAAGGTCATCAAAGATTACCCCAAGATTTCTAACGGAGCTTAATAAGATTGTTGCTCATGAACCTAGCTGGATGGTGAAATTATGCTGTAGAGTCGGAGTGGCAGGGAAGACGAGAAGCTTAGTCTTTGCCAGGCTGAGCTGCAGATGATGTTCCTTCATCCATGATGAGTGTCCGCTAGCCTGAGATTTGTGCCACTGTGTGTCATCAGCATAGAAATGCTAGGACAAACCATGTGCCTGCATAAGGGGTCCCAGCAATGTAGTGTATATGGAGAAGAGGAGCGGTCCAAGGAGTGAACCCTGAGGAACCCCTGTGACCAATTGATGTGCTTTGGATACAGATGACTTAGAATCAGCTTTTGCAATTCGCAGAGCTTCAGTGACTGTCAGCAAGGCAGTCTCAGTTGAGTGACTGCTTTTAAAACCTGATTGGTTGTCATCCAGCTGGTTACTCGGAGAAAGAATGGGTGATACTTGATGACGTGTTTTCGTTATGAATGGGAGAAGAAAAACACGTCTGTAACTTTCCACAAGTGCAGTGTTTAATGTGTTTTTGTTTTTTGGAATGCTGTGATGAGATGTGATGAGATGTGATGAAATACATTTGCATTTCATCCCAAAATCTTTCCCGAGATTGTCTGGTTCCCTGGTGCCCTCCAGGACCGAAGTTATCCAGCCCCACTTTAGGGAACCTTATTTGTCAGAAACAACACGGATTTGGAATGCATGTGGCTGTTTGCATTAGGTTATATGTTTTCCAGTGCTGCAATGTGAGGTTTGGTGATATACTTTTTAATGAATGTTTTGTTTCCAATTAGTTAGATGACGATTATAATAATAACTAAATATCCATGTTTGTTGTGCATAGTGCCTTTGATATCCATTAAAATGCAATTTTTGCTGTTTAAAAAAAAAAAAAAAAAAATGATGTTGTTGCTGTTACAGTCTGTATGACCTGTTTGTCTATGGATATCTTTGTCTATTAGTGTCCAGAAGAAGCTTTCCAAAAATGAACATCAACTCGGTTAAATCGGCGCACCTGTCGACCAGCTGTGGAAAGCTTTTGTGCATTCAAGGCACGCAGAGGCCCAATCATTCTCATCAGCTGGTTGCAAAGAATGAACAGAAATTCAACCCTGGAAACTCAGGTAAAAGTCTGAACCTGTGCTGTTATCTGTCTGTCGCAGTCATTACTGTATGATGTGATGGCCTCAGTACTTTGATGTCATTTGTAGTTTCTTGTTTTGTACAGTAAAGTTCTGTTTTGTTTTGTTTTTCAACTGTACCTTTCATGAAAGTGTTTTGCATAATGATTTAATTCTAATTCCAGCAATATGATTTGTCTTTTCTTCTTCAGTCAAGGTGTATCATATCTTGTATAATAGAACCAGACAATGCATGGCTTTTGGCTTTGAGGTGAAAAATAAGTCTGTTTTCCCGGTTGTTACTCCCGGTGAAGAGGTCAAATTTAAGGTAATGTCTCAGACACTGAATTGCAAAGAAATCGCTTATTGTTAGACATGGTGTCAAATACTTTCTTGTGCTTTTTGATCATTTCTGATTCTATATAATCATGTCTGCTGGCTTTCACACGCAGGCTTTACCCACAGACAAGCTGATTACGGAAAGGACCTTTGATGAAACGTTCTTATTTCAGTGGGGTGAGCAAGAGATCTCTGGAGATTGGAGGAGTCTGGAATCAGTGGCTAAACCCAAAAAGTACCTGTGTGTTAAAAATGAGGTCAAAGTGACCATCACAAAAAAACAGAGTCCGGTTTTTAGAATCTGTTACTCAGATGAGAAAAAAGGTAATGTTTGCGAGAGGAATATTGTACTTTGTGAATAGTTACCGTGTCTGCGGACTCTACACAATACACTGTAAACTCTAATCATCCATCTGTTGCATTTATAAAACATAACAGGTGAGGAGTTGCAGAGTCTCTGTGGATCGGGTAAAATCCAAGAGAACGCGACAAATCCATACAAAAAGATCTGGCGAAGACGCAACTTAAAAAGAGGACCTTCATGCTGCGCGGGATCGGCATCCAATAAACCCCTGCACTGCAACGACAGGTACTTCTAAAGTGTAATCCATTACTGATTCCAAATTGCATGACAAAAAATGTACTTAGTAATGTAATCCATTACGTTACACATTTTTAGGTAGTATAATCAGACAGCTTTTAGATTGCTTTTGACCTAACTCGTCTATCACATTGATTTAAAATGTAACATATTGATATAAAAATGGGTAACACTTTATTTTGATAGTCCACTTTAGACATTCTACTCACAGTAAGAAACTTTGCAACTAAATGTCAGTTTTTTTCAACTGCTTACATTTTTAAAACTTTGCCTCTTATTTTTTAAAACTTTACACACAATTGCACGCACAACATGCAAAATGCATCACATCTCTTGCAAAATGAAGCACTAAAAATTTAAAATGAAAACAAGCCATTTTGAAATAATAACATTCAGAATAAAAAAAAAAGCAAAAAAAAAAAACAATGCATGTCATGTGACCTTAAAATCTCAGGGTACTTCAAATCAGTATATTAGGTGAAACTGACAAATAAAAAGTTTGGGAAGCCCTGCATTACACGTTAATAAGAAATAACATGAATTTGTGCATTTTTAATGTCATAGTAATGCATGGTTAAATAACCTGTGATAATTCAAATAAAAATGAATGTGTTCATCAGTAGTACATGCAATATTGAAATATTGAGAAAACCGTTTTTAAAATGGAAATGATTTCTGTAAATCCAGTGGTCAAATGCTCTCTCAATTTTCAGTGCAATTATATCCACCTCTGCTCTTTGTGTGAATGTCCACAAAACTGGAAGACTTTCTGACTGTATATAAGCGGCAGGCTATTTTAGAAAGGAACATTTAAAAGATGGAAAAGAGGAATTAGGGAGAATCAATAAATAATGAATAATATAATGCTGTTGAGTGAATAATATGTAATCTTGTAATCAATAAAAAGTAACTGTAGTCTGATTACAAGTATTTTAAAATGTAATATAATCTAATTACAAGTACTTCATTTTTGGAATCTATCTGTAAGTGTGACATATGGAGCACAAAACCAGTCATAAGGGTCAATTTTCTGAAATTGAGATTTATACATCATCTGAAAGCTGAATAAATAATCTTTCCATTGATGTATGGTTTGTTAGGATAGGACAATATTTGAAAATCTGGAATCTGAGGGAGCAAAAAAATAAAAATATTGAGAAAATCATCTTTAAAGTTGTCCAAATGAAGTTCTTGCATATTACTAATCAAAAATTAAGTTTTGATATATTTACGGTAGGAGATGTACTAAATATCTTCATGGAACATGATCTTTACTTAATATCCTAATGATTTTTGGCATAAAAGAAAAATCTATAATTTTGACCCATACAATGTATTGTTGGCTATTGCTACAAATATACCCCAGCGACTTAACACTGCTTTTGTGCTCCAGGGTCACATATGTGAAGAGCACTGCTGTAAAATGTGCATTCAGACACTCAAAAATATGTTCATGTTAAAATTCATGATAGTCTCATTGACTTGTATTTAAAGCACACTTTTGAGCAAGCAGTGAGTATTAATTACTATGCAGTTTTCTTTCTAATTGCATTTTCTTGCTTTTTATGCAGACTTCCCCTGTAAAGCCGGACATATGAAATAACAGTCTGAAAAATCACATTTCTTTCTATGGGAAAAAAAGCACCTCAATTTTCTTTCAAGGCTCAGAAATATGCAACTCGGTGCAGTTGCTGATTTTTATATGGCTAGAAATTAAAATGAAATTCTGATAGCTTGTAAGTAAATATAAATAATAGGCCTAGCTGTCGCTTTGTATCTCCCATTAATGTGTTTTAGTAAGATGATGTTTGCTTATTTATGCTTAGATTTATGATCAAACCTCTGAGTTTTTTATTTTATTTTGGGGTCAAAACTTATAATGCAGTGCAATGCAATGATAATTGAGGTTGGATCATGTTTGATACTCACATTTTAACATGTTTTTTCAAGTGTGGAGAATCAAGTCAACCTAAGTTGCTTCAGTAAGTGTTTGTCTTGAAATATTAATAACAATATCAAAGTTATTTTTATGGTTAGGGGGACAGTTATACTGAAAGACCTTTTGCTCGCTGAAAAAGTATAGTCTATGAATCATGCGTGCATTGGTTTGTTTGGATCGTGCTGATCATTATTTAGAGGCCTTTGAAATGTGAGTATCCACCAAGAGAAGAAGAGCTTGACGATGAACTGAAATGAATCTTTCTTTCTCAGGAAAACCAAGCGGATGAAGATGTGAAGAGCTGAAGCGTTTTCACCAACAAAAGGGCTTTGATCGTTCTGAGAAAACATGAGAGCGATTCCTCCGTGGGTCTTTGAGGCATGGCATTTTCTCCATTTATTTGCATGCGTTTCACTTTGATTTGTATTTCTTTCACTTTTCAGTGAGGTGTGTTCACCAGTGATGTTGGGCATATCTCAATTTCTAATGTTTCTGAAACAAGTCTCTTCTGCTCACCAAGCCTGCATTTATTTGATCCAAAGTACAGCAAAAGCAATAATATTGTGAAATATTTTTACTATTTACAATAACTGCTTTCTACTTGAATATATATTAAACTGTGATTTATTTCTGTGATGCGCAGCTGTATTTTCAGCATCATTACTCCAGTCTTCAGTGTCACATGATCTTCAGAAATCATAATCATATGCTGATTTGCTGCTCAAGAAACATTTCTGATTATTATCAGTCATTACTGCTGCTTGTTATTCTTGTGGAAACACTACCATTATATTATAGTATGTCATGTGGGACACAAAGAAGAGTCAGTAAAAGTTCAGACAAGCGCGCCCTCTGCTGGTGAAGCTCATCTGAACTATTAAAGGGGTCATATAATGCTACATGCACTTTTACAAGTTGTTTGAACTGAAATGTGTGTTGGTAGTGTGTACACAACCACCCTATAATGATAAAGATCCACCCAGTGCTAATTAGCAAGTTTCATGATGAATGCGGCTAAAGTAAACAGCCCCTCAGAGAGCAGCTCGGAAGAGAGGGGCAGAGTCAGCAGAGCTCATTAACATTTAAAGGGAAATGCTACAAAAACGTCTTGATCTGAAAAGAGCTGTTTTTGACGGTAAAAAAGGTGTTTTTTACACTACCATTGAGAAATTTTAACCAAACTTATGGTACAGACTTTTCATTAAGACCCTAAAGAATCATATCAACTTGTGGAAAATGGGCATCCTGTGACCCCTTTAAGTAGACTTTTATCAGTAAAGTGCATTGCACTAGAGTTTGTATAGCTTGTATAGCGTATGCTACATCTAATATGCATTGTTTTTCTAGTAACATGATCTACAAATATATGAATGTATTTGTTAACCATATTATATAAACGCTGTGAAGCTGAAATAATCAGCTCGTTCTGCAAGCAAAGCATCTTGCTGTATGTTGACTATGAATTTTTTATATATATGCATGTATTTTTTTTATTAGTATATTGTATTTTACTTCTTTCTTTTTGACAAACTCTAAGAACACCTAATTTCTGTATTATGCATTGACTGAATAATATATGCAAATATGATGCAAAAATGCATATTTTAAATTTAAAAATATTCTGGATAGTATGCGATTTATGTGTAGCTGATATTTCATTCTATTAATGACTACCAAATAAACACATATTTTCCAGTGTTTGGGCTTGTTGTGAATGAATGACAATGTAGAGAAAGTGAAAAAAGAAATCAGCCGACTTAATCCAAAAATAAATCCAAAATAAAAGTGGTTGTTTACATAATATATGTGTGTGTTCTGTGTATATTTATTATGTATATATAAATACACACACATACAGTATATATTTTGAAAATATTTACATGTATATATTTATGTTCATATAATTTATATTATATATAAATATATTTAATATATAAACATAACATATTTTTCTTAAACATGTACATGCATGTGTGTGTATTTGTTTCTTTTAAAATTTCTTTAAAAAAAATCATTTTTGTTTTAGGTTGAAGTACTAAAATAACTTAATAAAGAAAGTAACACACACAAAAAAAGAAAAAACTACTAAAACAAATGACTAAAATGATGACTAAAATGATGACTAGGAAAACAGAAAATATAACAAATTTGAATTCAAAGTATTAACAAAAACTAATCAAAGTTACTAAAATAACACCAGCTCTGAGGTTCACATACAAATGTATTTAATGAGAATAGACAGAAAGTAAGTAAATAATAAAGAATAACAAATAAAAACCATATAAACATAAAAAATATTTATAGCAATAGTCAACGATAGTCAATAGTCAAAATTATTGATTTTTCTTTAATGCCAAAAATCATTAGGATATTAAGTAAAGATCATTTTCCATGAAGATATTTTGTAAATGTCCTACCGTAAATATATCAAAACTTAATTTTTGATTAGTAATATGCATTGCTAAGAACTTCATTTGGACAACTTTAAAGATGATTTTCTCAATATTACATTTTTTAGCACCCTCAGATTCCAGATTTTCAAATATTGTCCGATCCTAACAAACCATACATCAATGGAAAGATTATTAATTCAGCTTTCAGATGATGTATAGATCTCAATTTCAAAAGATTGACCCTTATGACTGGTTTTGTGATCCAAGGTCACATATTTCTGTGGTCTCATTCACTAGTGAAGCATTGGGAAGTGGTGCTGTAACTGGTTAAGCGGGTCTGCCTGGCATATAAGCAGTGCAAGGTGAAAGGAGATCTCTCAGGATTAGTGGATTGAGAGTGAAGCTCACAGCACAATCTGAATGAAGCACAGTCTGTCTGACAGCTGTTTGCATCTTATCCTCATCAGCAGCAGCAGCATGGCAGAGAATGTGAAATAATCTCCTGAAACAGAGACGCTCTGCCAGCCGTGCCATTGCATATTACCCTTGAACTGTCATCAGTGAAGCTTAGCATGTGTGTGTGTGTGTGTGTGTGTGTGTGTCTTACCATGACTGATTATGAATCACGTCAGATGAGGGTCACGGGGTTTAACTCTCAGCGCTGATGCAATAGGACTTTATATAAGACATGAGAATGAGGAGGGACAGTTGTTCGTCGTTACTGTAAAGCGAGACGGCGTATCCCTTTACAGATTTAGCTGTGAGCTGCGTGAGTGGTAACAGATATCCTACTATTCTAAACAACCGAAAAGCCTTCAGTGTGTGATTTGCCTTCTTGAAATGCATCCTTTATTAAGCCAGGAGAATCCCATTGAGACTTCACAGTCTCTTCTTCCCGGGAGACCTGGTCAAGACGGCAGCACATAAAGTTTCACACAAAACCAACAAAATACTCACACAAAACAATTGATAAAGATCAAGCGAAACATGTACAAGACTCCAGTTTGCAAAGTTCCCAGGGATGGCAGTGACTTCTAATTTAACTTAAATAGGAGCAATCTAGAGGAGCACACTGCAAAAACAAAAAAATCAAAAATCGGTGAAATTTACTTAGTGCTGTCAAATGATTCATCGCATCCAAAATAAAAGTTTTTGTTTACATAATATATGTGTGTGTACTGTGTATATTTATTATTTATATATAGACACACATGCATGTATATATTTCAGAAAAATACGTTGTTTGTATATTAAATATATTTATATATAATATAATATAAATTATATCAATATTAATATATACTTGTAAATATTTTCAAAATATCCTGTATGTATGAAAAAAAAAGTTTATTTTGGATGTGATTAATCGCTTGACAGCACTAAAAAAAACCTGTTTGCAAGAACTTTACTGTAAAAATTATAGTAGCAACAATTTAGGTTTTATGGATTGGACTTAAAATTACAGTAATACTTTATTTTACACCTTACATGTACTTACTATTACAATAACAATAAATTATGCATAATTAAATGCAAGTAACCCTAAGCCAAACCTGAATCCTAAACCTAACCATATAGTAAGTACATGTAGTTCATTAATATTACTCAGTACTTAAATGTACAAGGACACCTTAAAATAAAGTATAACCCACTTAAAAAAAGTTTTATTAACTGATATAATATTCCAACTTAACAAAGTAACCCTAACCCTAAAATCTGTTTTATGCGTTTATAATATAACAACCACCATTAGCAGATACTTTTCCAAAAGCGCTAAATACTAGCCTATTAATATATACAGTAGAAGGTACCTGATGTCACACACAAAAAACACCATTATGACACTAAAATAATGCAATAAACAGAGGAATAGTTCAAACTTGCTTAAAATGTACTCACCATCAGGTTGTCCAAAATGTAAATGAGTTTGTTCTTCATCAGAACAGATTTTAGCAAAAAATGTAGCATCACTTGCTCACCAATGGAGTTGAATGGGTGCCGTCAGAATGAGAGTCCAAACAGCTGATAAAAACATCACAATAATCCACAAGTAATCCACAGCACTCCAGTGCATCAGTTAACATCTGGAGAAGACAAAAGCTTGGTGTTCATAAGAAATACACCTTCATTCTGACGGCACCCATTCACTGCAGGGGATCCACTGATAAGCAAAGGATGGAATGCTACATTTCTCCACATCTTTGAGCAGTACTGTTGTTTCTCATTATTAGATACAGCATCAGATGTTAAAAATATTCTTCTTTCCTGATGCATTGTAGGTTATTCTTAATAATTTATTTGATAATGGTGCAATTCTGAGCACAGGACTGGGCTGTTTATGTAATTTATGTACGGTTAAAATACAACTTCTTTCTTGAATATCCGCTCAAACTCCTTTTCAGTCGCAGACAAGAATGCATACTTCTTCGAAGCCAAAATAACCGCTTGTCACTTTGGAAAAACTGATTACAAATTCCAAAGTACATATTATTCCTCATCTTGTACAATCTGACAGTGTCACGAGATTTAATTTGATTCCAACAGGCCTTGAAATCCACTTGCACTCTGGTTTTCGTCTGTTTCAGTAACTACTGACTTCCATGAGCAGAAAATACAGTGGAAGTCATTTTTGGGTGAACTGTCCCTTTAAGTAATGGTTAAGGTTGCCTTGATTTAATTGCCATCAGCTAACTCTCCTCAACAACCACATGATTTGAAGTATTATTCATGTCCAGTGCAGGATGTTTAATTTCTCAAATCCTGATGTACTGTATAAGAAACAGTATTAGTGCTTATAGCCAGCTACACTAATAAGAGGCGGTGTCAGTGTTGTCATCAGCTGCACCATCCTAAACAAAAACCTCTGCAGAAATTGCTTGCGACGTCCTCAAGGCCAAACTGGATCTGTGAAGTGGAACAAACTGAGAGTTTTCACAGATAAGAGGCTCTGTGAAGGAGCAGTGCCCTCAGTATGCATCAACTCAGATGCATTTCATTTGGACTTTCTAGGGCACCTTCTCATCAATGCATTCATCACTAGAAATTATAATGCGAAATAGCAAGACTACTGTAGTTCAGCCATATGCAAGCAAGGTTATTATAGTTAAATAAAACCAAAAAACTATTTTTGTTACTTGAAATCAAATAAACCTTAACTGAAATAAAATATAAAAACAATACAGTATATATATATATATATATATATATATTACAGCTAGCTACATTTCACATTTTCATTCACATTCTATAAAAGTAACTGAAAAACTAAAACAGAAATAACATTAAGCTATACAGACATTAAAAAAGGAAAAATGAGAAAAACACAAAAAATGATTAACATTAAAACTAAACTTGAAATGAAAACAGAAAATGTGAAAATAAAAATTCATTCAAAATATTATTTAAAAATATAATAGTATTTCAATGACACTAAAACAAGATTACATTACATTTAGTCATTTAGCAGACGCTTTTATCCAAATGAGAACAATAGTAGCAATCAAAAATAAAAAAGGGCAAAAATATAAGTTCTGTGATGAGTCTTACTTTTTATTATTGCTGTCAAACGATTAATCACGATTAATCGCATCCAAAATAAGTTTTTGTTTACATAATATATGCGTGTATACTGTGTATATTTATTATGTATATGGATGGATTGTAATCCAATTGAATTGTAATATATACATGTATATTGATAAATTGTAATTCAAGAGATTCTGTGTACTGCTTTTTGGTCCAATACGTAATATCTCTGTCTTATCCGAATTTAATAGGAGAAAATTATTGGTCATCCAATCTTTTACATTTTTAACACACTCTGTTAGCTTAGATAATTTAGAAGTTTCATCTGGTCTTGTTGAGATATATAGTTGAGTATCATCGGCATAACAGTGGAAACTAATCCCGTATTTTCTGATAATATTACCAAGGAGCAACATGTATATCGAAAATAGCAGAGGACCTAGGACAGATCCTTGTGGCACTCCATATTTTACTGGTGATAATTGAGATGACTCCCCATTTAAATGAACAAAATGGTAGCTATCGGACAGGTAGGATCTAAACCATCTTAAAGCCTGCCCTTGAATACCTGTATAGTTTTGTAATCGATCTATGAGTATGTCATGATCTATAGTATCAAACGCAGCACTAAGATCAAGTAAAACTAGCAATGAGATGCAGCCTTGGTCTGACGCAAGAAGCAAGTCATTTGTAATTTTAACAAGTGCAGTTTCTGTGCTATGGTGGGGCCTGAAACCTGACACCTGACCATGAAAATGAAATTGATGAAAACCATGAAATTCTTCACAGAGATCATTTTTTTGCAAGAGAGAGCAGAAGGAGCTGTCAAGAATTGTGAAAGAGTAAAACAAACTCAGGTTCTCAGCGAAGAAATTCTATTTATTATTCAAAGGAAGTTTGTGGAGAATTACAGCAGTACACACTTGACTGAACAGCTGCCTTTATCACATAACACAGTACAGACAAGAATGAGGTCGAAACTCATATGGATATTGAAGTTAGTCAAAAATCCCTATGGCTCCCGGGTGGCATGTATGGCTAATCCTCGTGATTACAGAAGGCTTGAAAATCAAAACTCCTTTTTCTCCACTCAAATGAAAAATGTCCAACACCCACGACAGAGGGACACACATCCGGACAGATCCACTGCAATAAGACTCACGACAACTTAATATGCAGAGAAAGAGATCGCCGAGAAATAAAGAAGAGAGTTATTATGTCACTGGGGTTGGAATACAAGCTAAACTGAGAAGTCTAGTTTGTATATTTCACATATATTTCGCTCTTCCAAGACCACAGGAAATGAATGGAAAAGCAGTAAGAAATATATCCCTATAAATAATTGCATCCGACTTTTATTTGTTAAATAGCCTGTTCAGGAAGCATTTATAATTGATTCTATAGGTCTATATATAAATATATATATTTCTGTATATTGTTTTTTAAAAATAAATCTATTTAAACCCAGCTGGGTGTTATTTCCAGTTATGTCACCTAAGCTTTAAAACTACTAATTCGCCCATCAGGCAAAATGTGCTCGATCCTGACAAGAAACAGGAGAACTACTAAATAAAAGCCACCAGCCGGCGTGACACTTTATTAGCACCATTTTAACGGTTTGTACATTGTTGCTTGAACTGTATTGTGTGTCCACAACCTGCAATCTTGACGCGGTTTGATCTGAGTCTTTTATATATGTACACACACACACACACACACACACACACACACACACACACACACACACACACACACACACCCCAAAAGAGCAATATTTACATTTCTGGTTATTTGTTTTGGAAACAGAACAAAAGATGTTCTGGAAAACGAAGCAAAGTGCATTTTTTTCTTGCCTGGATCAGCAATTCTAACGTTTCTAATGAGTTGGAGGAGGACTGGAAGCGTTATCTGAGGGAAAAAAGAACAGCTTCTCAGGAAGGCACAGATGTTCTTTTCTGCCTTGTGTTGAGAACACACAGTGCCCACCTCATAAACTAGTCATAGTTTAGCATTTAGTAAAGAGTTCAACCCATCCAATGTCCTTTGGTTAGATAATCTGACAACAAAATTCTCTGTTGTGGACACACACACACACACACACACACACACATCCCTAAAGAGCTAACTATGAGATGCTCAGATGATGCTGGTTTGCTCTCCATCGCAGGGCACAACACCAAAAACACCTATAGTAGAGATAATCATCAGTTATTCTTGACACACTAACACTACAACATCCCTGCTTGTGAACTCAGACTCTGTGTGAAAAAGGGTGTTTGTTTTCTTTCTTTCTTTATAAAGGGGCAAACTTTCAAAATGACAAGACCTACAGAGAGCAGCCAGCAGAAAAAAATCCATTTATCTAGCCAAACATAGTCTAAACTGCTTTAAACAGGATTCTCTTACATATACACGACAGTGTTTCTCAGTCAAACATATTTTTTCTCGCCATCGACCGTTCCATGCAGCCCTCTCCAGAGCGCGGCTCTCGCTCTGCGCGGTTGCCCAGCGACGCGACACCTCCGGCGGTCAGTCGTCGTACAAATCTTCGCCCTCAGACTCCTCTCCGGTTCTCTGCTCGAACGCTTTATCTTTGTGCCGCTCCTGGATCTCCTTCATCTCCTCGGCGTAGCGGCAGAACGCTCCGCCGAATTTGCTCCACGCTTTGAAGGGGATCGTGATAGAGTTTCTGTAGCTGGGCTTCACCTCGCTCACACGCAGAAACACGCCGTACTTGTTGGAGCCCACGTCAAAGAAGAACCTCTTGGAGTCCACCGTTATCGACGTGCCCTCGGGTAACTCCGCGTAACCTCCTCCTCCTCCTCCGGAGCAGGCTAGCTCCTCGTCGTCGCCGCCGTAGTCGTCGACCAGCTTCGCCAGCGCGTCGCGGAACTCGATGAGACCTTGAGCGGGAAGAGCGATAGTTTGCCCGGATTGAATTCCTCCACCACCGCCGCCGCCGGGAACACCGAATCCGCCGCGGTTAACGGTCTGCCGGATCCGCAGGAATCTCCCGCGCTGGTTCTCCTTCAGATCGAGGTAGTATTTGCGGTTTTCCCTCACGAGATACTCGCTCTTCAAGGCCCGTCTAGGCCCGCCGTCCTCGCCTCCGGAGGACTGCGCGATCTGCTCCGGAGTGCTGGGCCCAAGCTGGGCGTAGTGTTCGATGAAATCCCCGAAGTAATCCCGGAACTCCGCCGCGACCGACATGGAAAGCGTCAGGCGGCTTTTGGAGCCCCCAGCGCCGACCTCGGCGATCTTGATGAACCTGCCCTTCGAGTTCTGCTTGACGTCCAGATAGAAGCGCTTGTTTTGGATGTCGAGGCGTTTGGACGCCAGCTCTTGGGTCTCTTGGTCCCTCTGGAACGCTTGGAACCCGCTTCCTCCGCCGCCGCGCTCACTCCCGCTGTCCCCATCCGCCATCTTCTCCAGCACCCAGAGCGCAGATATTTTTTTCCCACCCGTATTTCATCAGGTCCCGCCTTATGACCCGAGAGCGTCCTATGAATGGGCCGTAGCTCTGGAACGTCACCGCCTTAGAAACATCCTGTGATTGGGCGTTTGGCGTGTCAGTCATTTATTCGCTTATCCTATTGGATGGTAACCCGTCTGTCATCTGAGTAAACACCAAATCCTCGTTCTCTTTGGCCTGTCAAAGTGTAAATCCCACCCTATTGTGTCGATAACGCACTGTCACAAGCACTTTATTGCAGATAACACTTCACTTGGTCTTTCCAGCAACACATATACCGTACTACTCTGGTTTTTACCGCCTTCTATCCATTTAAATATGTGTCCCTGGAGCACAAAACCAGTCATAAGGGTCAAATGAGATTTATGCATCATCTGAAAGCTGAATAAATAAGCTCTCCATTGATGTATGGTTTGTTAGGATAGGACAATATTTGAAAATCTGGAATCTGAGGGTGCAAAAAAATCTAAATATTGAGAAAATCATCTTTAAAGTTGTTCAAATGAAGTTCTTAGCAATGCATATTACTAATCAAAAATTAAGTTTTGATATATTTACGGTAGGAAATGTACAAAATATCTTCATAGAACATGATCTTTACTTAATATCCTAATGATTTTGGCGTAAAAGAAAAAGTTATAATTTTGACCCATACAATGTATAGTTGGCTTTGTAGCACATATAAGAACTTCTAAATAAAGTCGTCAAGGAAAATGTAACCTTCACTCCCTCGGGGCATTTTGACCGGGATTTTTTTTTCTTACAATTTTTTTTTTTTATTGAGTGTTCATCTGAGTGGTACAGGACTTTTGTTCCACTTGAATTTGGAACACGCACACAAAATATTTTGTGGATTCGAGAACTTATGTGGCTATAATTAAAAAAAATTACAAATTCTTCCCTTGTGAGTCATTTTTACCCGACCATAGAATGGAATGTGGAAAAAACGGCACTTGTTAATTTAATTTGGTCACACTTGAACATGGATCACACACACACACACACACACACATATAT
>NW_015554136.1:448930-464523 GCF_001515605.1 Sinocyclocheilus anshuiensis
ACACACACACACAAACAAACAAACAAAAAAGAGTGGATTACCTCTAAAGTACAAATAAATACACAAAACCAGAAAATGATTTGCGTCAGAATTTCTTTATTTTTTTTTCATAATAATAAATAAGTCAGAAGTCAGAAAGAGCTTTATTGCCAAGTGTGTTTGTGCACACAAGGAATTTGTTATAGTGTCACAAGCTTCCAGTACACGGAGACAACAACAACACACAGATAATAAAAAATAAGCTGGGAATAAAATACACATATGTATATATAAATAAACAAAAAATAGAAAAATAAATTAAAAAATTAAAAAATAGCTAAAAAAATGTAAAAGTCTTCAGAGACCAAAAAGATAATTGTGAAAAGGCTATACAAATACAAAAACGTTTATAGATATTAATACTAGACATTCAGCAAGCTGTGTACACAAACATGTTAAAGACTCCCTCCCTATATTTATGAAAGTCGAAGTCTAGTTTTAAAATTTTTAATATATGAAATAATAATTTAAAGTAATCTCCAATTTATTATGATTTCACACTTGATTTCGCCTCGTGTGACATAATTACAATAGTGAGATTAGAAAAAGGTTTGATTAGAATTTTTATTTCGTTTTATTATTCAGCTCACTCTTAAGTCATTTACATAAAATCGCGAGTTCTAGCAATGTTTGTCAGGTCATTTATGACTTTTAAATAGAGGTTAAATGTTTTCGGTAAAATTTCAGCCAAGTCCCGCCCCCTGTGTTATCCGTACAAACATCATTCATCGATGGGGGATGGTAGCAGCAGCTCCATGCTGAAATCTCATTGGCCTTCCTGAAATTCGAATCAACAACAGGCGTTCTGATTGGCTGATTCCGGCGCTCGGTTTGCCTCAAGCGTTGAACGCGGTTTATTGTTCCTCCGAGTCAAGAGGCGAAATAGATTTTACACAGACCTTTCCGGATCCCATTCAAAGTAATACTTCGCTGAAATGGTATGTAATTCGTAAATCTGTTTTCTATAACTGTAAATGCCTCTTCTTTTGTTGTAGTGCGTATTTGTCGTCTTTCTAGAGATTCTGCGCTAGCTTCGCGCTAACGCTGCTAGCTCGTGCTGCTAATAGCCTTTTTTGTAGTTGCTATGTATTTAATCTCGACGTATGTTGTGCTAATTTAAACGATTAGCCACCTATCGTGTTTATTTGAGGGGTTGTGTTGATATACGTCGCAGTTGTTGTGAGATTTCTCCGAGCAGGAGAGCTAAGCTAAGCTCTAGCCATCAGCGGCAGTGTGCAGCGGAGCAGTTCATATCAAGCTTATTCACTGTACAGCTCTTCAAAAACCACCGACTCCTGAGAATTGCGTTCTGTTTGTGTAGTTTGTGCAGGTTAATGTCAGAAGCGGATGGAGTATGTCGTAAGTTTAGCGTGGCGGTCATGTGAGCGGGAGATTTCGCTGCTTTATTCGACTCGGTGGCGTTCTGTGAAGCGGCGGATGGCATTGCTGCAAGTTTTTAGCTAAACTTTAATTCATTTGAGCAGGATCCTATTCCTAATGGATGCTTTAATCATACCCTCGGGGCGGGGAACGGTGCAGATTGCCAAGAGAAGTGGAGTATGTTCTCCAAACCTGCATTATTTGTCGTGGAGCTTAAATATACCCATAATTATTTGCATATGAGTAACGCACTAATAATAAATGTATTGATGATTTGCGCGACAGTTGGCACGCTCACCGCTAACAGTTACGTGTCTTTTTTGTTTTTTACACGTAAAAAAGTGTTTTGCTGTAAATGTACTGTATAAATGATGCAATAGTTTGAAATTTCGCGAAATCACAAGATATTACATGCATTTTTTTACATAAAAATGCAATGCCATATGTTTTGTAAATATATTAGTACGTATCAAAATTAAATTACGTGGTAAATTAAACATTAAGTATGTAATTGAATAATTTTATTCATAGTATAGATATAATTATGTAATATTTAATTTGTATGCCAGTTATATTGTTACATAATATGGAAAAATGTTACATTCTACAAATATTGTTACATATTATTTTACTAAATTTTATGCGATGTTTGTCTAATTTTTTGCATATGGGAAATTGTTGCACATTCTACATAAATATTAGTTATTTTTTTGCAGTTGCAGATTAGGTTTTTTTAATGCAATATTTAATCTTTATGTGAATTATATCGATACATATTTTTATATACTTTATAGAAAGATTGCATATTTTTTTATATTTAAAATGCATTCATATTTTTCAGTATACTTTAAATGTGTTTGCACAGCTAATATGCTGATGCAAATGACCATAATTGTCTGCTCATAATATAATGCTAATGAAGTGCTTCGTGCACTGAAATGCTTGAGTATGTCTGTGTGCATTGGATCAGAGTCTGTTGTGTTGTAGGCAGGAGGAAAGGCAGGTAAAGACAGTGGCAAGGCCAAGGCAAAAGCAGTGTCTCGCTCACAAAGGGCCGGACTTCAGGTGAGCGTCTGTTTTCGTGATTTGCTTAAATGTCCATTTGTTAAATATCCTTCAGTCAGATTTTTTTTAGGTTGCAAAGTCTAATAAACAATGTCAGGTGCTGCTTTCTAAGGGAATGCATATCTGAAATCTGTAGTTCCCAGTGGGCCGTATCCACCGGCACTTGAAGACCCGCACTACAAGCCATGGTCGTGTGGGAGCGACAGCAGCAGTCTACAGCGCAGCCATCCTGGAGTATCTCACAGCTGAAGTAAGGCTCGTTAGTGCTGATTTGTAGCGTCCCGCTAATTGTCTTTAATTCTTGTGCTATACAGTCAAACCAATTTATTCAGACACCTTCATTTCTCACATTATAGCAGTTTATTCGCTATCGTTTAGAAAATGGTAATATGACAAGAATTAAACTCATTCATCTTGATAATGTCAGATAACTTTGATAGAAAGGTATGTAATGTATTACAGTCCACCAAAAATTATTCAGCTGTTAAATTTAAGTACACAATTAGATAATACCAATTACCAAGCAATGCTTTTGGAAAAAAAAACTGATTTTGTTCAGCCTGTGAAAGACACTGAAGCAAAATATGCTCAGATTAATTTTTGGTCCCAAATTTTACTGGTAGTGCACTGTATGAAGAATTTTTGGGTGTGTCACAGTTCACTTTATTTTGCTATCCTCACTTACACACATGTGACCCTGGAGCACAAAAGCAGTCTTAAGTCGCTGGGGTATATTTGTAGCAATAGCCAACAATACATTGTATGGGTCACAATTATACATTTCTCTTTTATGCCAAAAATCATTAGGCTATTAAGTAAAGATCATGTTCCATGAAGATATTTTGTAAATGTCCTACCGTAAATATATCAAAACTTAATTTTTGATTAGTGATATGCATTGCTAAAAACTTAATTTGAACAACTTTAAAGATGATTTTATCAATATTTAATTTTTTTTGCACCCTCAGATTCCAGATTTTAAAATATTGTCCGATCCTAACAAACCATACTTCAATGGAAAGCTCATTGATGGCTGGTTTTGTGGTGCATGGTCACAAATGAAGTATAGGGTCCTGCACCCACTAGTAAAAAAATATCAAAAATGATATCTGGTGTCTGAATAATTTTTGCTTGGACTTTAGGTTTTGGAGTTGGCAGGAAACGCTTCAAAAGATCTGAAGGTGAAGCGTATCACCCCTCGCCATCTACAGCTGGCCATTCGTGGAGACGAGGAGCTGGACTCGCTCATCAAGGCCACCATCGCTGGTGGAGGTATGTTGGAGTTTAGTTTCTTTGTGCTGGTTGCAAACACACTGCCGTGTTGACAGATGAGGATGTGAAGCGCTGGTGTGTTTGCCGTCTTCTCGCAGGTGTGATTCCTCACATCCACAAGTCCCTGATCGGTAAGAAGGGCCAGCAGAAGACCGTGTAGTTCCCGCTGGGGTCGCTGTGGACATGGACTCAAGGACTTGCGTTTGGGATGTGACCAGATCGGCTCGTTCATTCATTCATGCGTTCTTTTTTTTTTGTTTGTTTTAAGTTAATATTAATGTTATACTAGCTAGCTAACCACAAGTGATTTGTTAGTTTTGCGTTAATGTTCTATCGCCAAAACTAGAATGGCAAATAAGCCCCGCCCCCTTCAACCCAAATGTCAGGTGTTTTAGAGAGAGACGAACAGGAAGAGTCTGATCTTTCCTGCTGTGACTGTGGAATTGTTTGTTGAATTGGCCAGAGCTATGGAGCTGTTTTATACTGAAATAATAAAAACATTTTATATGAAACAAATAATGTTGTCTGCTCTTATTTTCCTTTGTCTGGCTCTGTCTTTCATGTTTTAATGTTTGTGGGCCAGCATGTCAACCAGAGCTGCGTTTCCCAAAACTAGGCACCGTGAGCTTAAGTACATCGTAGACCCGTTGAAACCAATAGAGCTGCGATCAACTTAGGCTTACGATGCTTTTGGGAAACGCAGCCCAGGATTGTGTTTGTGCAGTCTGCGTTGAGTTAAACGTATTTAAAGTAATGACTTTTGAATATGGTGCATATTTAAATAATATAAACATTTTGTGATGAGTACTTTTATTGTGGAAAAAGTACACTCTAGCATGCATATAAATATCAAGTATTGATGTGTGTATATTTTAAAATCTTTTAGAGCCTAGCCTAATAATATACTGAAGTATGAAACATGTTTTTAGACAATTAGTGCTATAGTTAAATACATTTGTTAAATACAAGTTGGTACTTTTTGACGCAGTTTTATATGTAATTTCACAGTTCTGTGGTCTATGTAAAGTGCTCATTTAATGCAATTAAGCACATCTTTTTTCCACACATTTGTATAGATAATATTTTAAAATTCATGGTCCGTGTGTGTTTATAATTGCATGTGGTGATTAGTAACAGATGCACAACAGTACATGTTTTCTGTGGGTTACACTTTATTTTAAGGTGTCCTTGTTGCAGTATAATTATGCATTTAAGTACTGAGTGATATTAATTAACTACAAGTACTTACTATGTGGTTAGGGTTACTTGTAATTATGCATGATTTATTGTTATAATAGTAAGAACATGCAACATGTGTAACAAGGATACCGTAAAATAAAGTGTTACCAAGATGTTGGTAATTTGATAAATTAAGCCAGTTAAGGCTGTTCTATATGTGTTTAACGGGTGATTTTATTGATAAATGTGATAATTCTATTAAAAAGACTTCTGCTCAGTAATGTGGAACACGGTTTGGGCCAATATAAGACGACTCTTCCCTTTTTTGTTTTCATATTCTTTTTTGTTATGGGTGATAAAATGTCTTCAGAAAGTGTGGACATTGTGTGGCGCTAAAGACCACATATTCGAATCAGATTGAATTGCTATTTCTTTTTAAGTATCCTGTTTCGTGTGAAAAAACAAAACGAATATTTGACGTAAGCCATGCTTAAGCATTAAAAAAAGATATTTTGATGAAAGCCATTCGTGTGTGCACTTCACAGGCCAATCAGATACGTTTGAATATACAGTGCTGTTCTTGTATGCACTTGTGTTAGTTATGTTTAAAGCATTTTTCACTATGAAATACATTTAACAGTAAATCCTCCAAGTGGACTTTCTGTAAAACCTTGCGTATGTTTCATGTTTCAGGGAGCTGCCTGATGCACAAGCACTGATTTATAGCCTAATATAATTTGTCCACATTAACCTTTTCGGTACCAAATGAATCTAAAGGAAGTCTTTGTAGCATCACAAACAGAAAAACATTTATACAGATGCAAGAGCTTTGGTTTTAAATGTCCTAGACAGCTGCAGCAGGGTGAATATTGTTGCTTTGACCTGTGTGTGTGTGTGTGTGTGTGTGTTGTTTGTGCTGCGTCATGTTGCATATTACATACGCAGTCAATCTGTGTGTGCGTGCAAGACTGAACAGTTTTAACCTGGGAATTAAAACAAGATCTCACACACGACTGCAGGCTTTGGGTTATGGGACATCTGCAATGCAGAGGCCTATATATAGCAGAGAGATGGAGGGAGGGGGCTGAGGACAAGATACAATAATATCGATGGAGAAGTTGCCAGTCCCACACATATAATCCAGTACTGCAGGTTTTTAGTGCTTCTGTGAAGTTCTATTTTAAGATAGCAGTCACTGCACTCCTAAACATCATCACCATACAGCGATGGAGATATTTTTGTTTTAATGCATAATGTGTTTCAAATAGGTGATTAAATCATATAAATTAGAAAATCAATTTAAAAAGTATGCATATAATTAATAATAAATTTTCATGTTCCTTTGTGTTTAAAGCTGAGTCTCTTGCATTACTTCATCTGCAGCATGACTTCAGCATTGAACAAATATCTCTATATTATTATTCAAATGAGTAACCATAGCCATTAATGTTCACTGAGATTATTTCTGGCACATAATCATTCCTGAAATGAAGCTGCTGTCTTTTAATAATTAACCTGATTAAATATTTCAGGACTTCTTGGATATGCTTAGTCATAGGACTCTACATTTGAGTCGGTGGTTGACTATCTGCAAAATATGTTCACTGAACAATGCATGATGTGGTAAAATATTTTTATATAATGATGACCTCTAAACTGTAGGCCTAATTATGTGTTGTGCCAGTTTCTTCTTGCATCAAGCAATCATTTAAACAAACCAATAATTCCATGTATTTACATCTTTATTCCAGAAAATAGCCATATGAGAGAAGTCAGATATGTGCAGATTGTCGATCACTGGCAAAATAATGACTGGATATAACTGTATATCCTTTATTTACAGTACTGTTCAAAATGTTGGGATCAGTAAGATTTTTTAATGTGTCTCTACCAATACTGAATTTATTTGATCAAAAACAAACATTGTGAACTATTATTGCAATTTAAAATAGTTTTCTATTTTAATGTATTTTAAAATATAATTTGTTCCTTTGTCAAAGCGGCTTTTTCAGCATCATTGCTCCAGTCTTCATTGCCATAAGATTCTTCAGAAATGATTTTAATATGCCGATTTTCTGCTCAAGAAATATGACTTCATATCTTATTACTGTTGAAAACAGTTATGCTTTTTAAAATGTTTTATGGAAACGATGATAGTTATTTTTTCCCCCAGGAATTTTTGATGATCAGAAAGTTAAAAAGAACAGCATTTATTTGAACTAGAAATCTAATATTATACATATCTTTACTGTTTTGAACAATAACAAAAGACTAATACATTTTTGCTGACACACGTATACTATGTAAACAAAAACGTTTATGTTGGATGCGATTAATCAATTGACAGCACTAATAAAAATATGACCAGTCTTAAAGAAAAAAAATGAGATGACTAACTTGTAAGACTAGTCTATTGTCGATAATAACTGACGGTTTTGCTCAATATGCATCACCAACTTGAACCCGGGGCGAAATCTGCATGTTGAAAATATAGTCTCGATGCGAAGTTATGGCTTGGATTCCTATTGAAAGAGCTGAATTTAGCTGCGAAAATAAACCGAACAATGGTAAATTAAAACATGCATAAGTCACTAACTGTACCCTTACGAAATTTCAGCGGCGTACATTGATAAATGATAGAACATTAAGTAAATGAATTACTCTTTTGATAAAATATTTTATTACATGACAAGCTGTAAAGCTAATGTTGAAAGAGCAACTTTCTTATAATTGCATATCACATATTATTACATATTTGGCAAAGACACAATCACAATTTCAATATTTATTTTAAATAGCTTTGGTGTAGTTAGTAGCTTATAGCGTAGCACTTTAACCCTTGTGAAAATTAACCATGGTTTTATTATAGTAAATGTTTAGTCGTCCAAACCATGTTTTTTTGGTGCATTGATTACCATTTGTATAACCACAGGTTTACTACAAAAACCATGGTTAAACTATGGTTAGTGTAGCAAGACCGTGGTTAATTTGTGGTTACCATGGTTTAAGTATAGTAAGGGAACAGTTTGTAGTTTTTAGATTTAACTGACTAAACACATTTTTTTTTAAAGGGGTCATAGGATGCCCATTTTCCACAAGTTGATATAGAAAACATTTAACCAGATTAAAAAAAAACCACTGGGTGGATCTTTATCATTATAGGATGGTTGTGTACACACACTGCCAACACACATTTCAGTTCAAGACAACTGAGTTGCTACTTAAAAATAGTAATAATAGCATTGCTGTTTGTTAGAGAAAAAGAGGCAGTGTTTGGTTGATAAATGGCTTTATTTGGCTTTAGGGGAACATCACTGTATCAGCAGCTTTACAGTTATAGTGTCAGCACTCCTGACCGTCTCTGAAACATTCGTGAGGACTCTTTTAAGCAGTTTAGATTCATGATTAAGGCATTTACGTACATTTTTACACACATCAAGCAAATCTATCCCACCTCTTCAATATTGTCAAGCTCCAAGTGAATCAGGCCATGCACACTGAACCCCCTCTTGATTGATTCATTTCATGAATAATTTGCTGCACTGTTAATTGGAAATCTTGCTCTTCCCTCCTTTCCGACTCTTAAATTATTTGCTGCAAAAATGAGACCAAATCTTGCAAGAATCCCGCTTTAACGTCACTTTCACTTCACACATTTCCTCCAAACTTTAAGAAAACAAGACTTCATCAGTTTAGAGACATTTCCTTCAACCCTAAAACACAGTACAATGTAACGTGCATTTAAAGAAAAAAAATGTAAAATCTAATCAAAATTAAATTTGAAGTAAGAATTTGTCAGAGCAACACTAGAAGCATATTCTGTGGGCAGACATTACACTTTTTATAAGCACAAAGGTTTATGAAAGAAGAAATGTGATTACGTCACAAAAATGCATAAATAGAAAATATTTTGTGAACATGACACGATATTCAGTTAGTTTCATTAACCCCAAAATTAATAGAAAAAAATATTCTGCAAAAAGAAAATATTTGACGATTTAAGATTTTTGCATTTTTTCATTAAAGTTAAACACCTCCCTCCTGATTCAAACTATTATAAAGTGATAAAAATGACATTTTATTTAAATGATAAAGCATTTATTCATCATGGTAGCATTTGTTGTACTGCAAATAATTTAATTTTTTATACTACAAATGCTGTAAATGTTATTAATTATTCTCATTATTTTTACTGTAATACAATAATAGTTATGAGAATATTAAGACAAGCAGAATATCCAGATGCATTACGCTAATCAGAATTGGGTGTGGGAGCAACAAATCTTAATGGCCCTAAAAGTCATCTTCATTTTCTTTATCCAAAAATAAAAAATAATTAAAAAATGTCTTTTGATTTCAGCAGTGGTCTGGACATATTTCTTGTAATTCAGCAGAAACACAAAAGGGATGGCTAAACTCAGAAGAAAGCCATGCCATGGATTAGAAAGAGAGAAGAAGAGAAATACGTCAAGAGATCAGGATGGAGAGGAAGATTGACTTCGGAAGAATGAATGGATCAAGAGGAGGTCGTTTTTAACACAGGAAGGAATAGAGGGATATTTAGCAGCAATCGTCTCTAAAGCGTCAGAATCTAAATAGCAGAAGGGTTTTCCCACACTACAGATGATACGCAATGCGCTCTTCTTTCTCAAATCCATAAATGTTGAATCTTTTATCTCATCAACCTCGTTTAACTGCATGCTGTGACCGGTGCATTTAAGGAAACCGTGAATGGATGAGCAGATGCGTGCATTAATGTTCAAAAATGTTGCATGCTTTGCATTCTTCCCCTTACGAGCGAACGTAATGAAATGAGCTTGGACAATTTCATTCATGTGGGTATAGATGCCCTAAAATCTCTGGAAAATTAGGAGACGTGGCCTCTCCCTGTGCTTGGCTTGTGACGTACATTCAGGACTCGAGAGAAGCTCTAGATAATGGATATGCTTTTGCTCAATGAATAATTACCTCCTCCAAGTCCAAACTCACTTATGTTTAAAATCAGATAGCACCGAGAGGTTGGAACCTGCAAACTTGGTCCGTTTTGCATTTGGACTGCATGGCATCACTTTCTGCACTCCGGGAAATAATGGCACGTGAACACCAGGAAGAATTAACATTTTGCCATCATTTACGCTCCCCAATGTCCTTCAGGCCCCATATTATTGTCTTACACTCTTACACTCTTAAAAATAAAGGTGCTTACAAGGTTCTTCACAGCGATGCCATAGAATAACCATTTTTGGTTCCACAAAGAACCATTGGTTTAAAGAACCATCTCTTTCTTACCTTTTTATAATCTGAAGAACCTTCTTTCGCCACAAAGAAGCTTTTGTGAAACAGAAAGGTTCTTCAGATGTTCTTTATGGAACCATTTAGACAAAAGAGGTTCTTCTATGGCATCACTGTGAAGCACCTTTATTTTTAAGAGTGTAGCTTTAAGCTAAAAGCTTAGTTTTTTTCATGAAAAAGAAATGCATGGTGATTTATGCTGCAAAACTGCGTTAAATAAAAAAAATAGGAATAGAATGGAATGGAAATCACCCTCCGATGACAACCTTTTTGGATCTTTCAAGTGTTTTGGTTACCTGGACTTGAAGTGAAGCGACAGAAACCTTTCAGGATTTTTTTGGAAATATCTTAAAGGGGTCATATGTCTTCATTTGTCTTTGGAGTGTTACAAGCTGCTCGTGCATATATAAGATCCGTAAAGTTGCAAAGATTAAAGTCTCAAACCCAAAGAGATATCCTTGCTTAAATTGAAGAATCGTCTTCAAACGCCTCATTAAAACACGCCCCCACATGTCTACGTCACGATGTGGGAAGATTTGCATAACACCACCCAAATGTTCACACAAAGAAAGAAGGTGTAGCTTTTATTCTCGCTGTAGTGTTGTTGTCGTGGAGATGCTGTGTGTTTCCAAATATGGTAAGGGGCGTAACATTTCTGTCACTCGGCCAATCACAACGCACTGGATAGCTGGCCAATCAGAGCACACCTCGCTTTTCAGACCGATGAGCTTTGTAAAAATGACACGTTTCAGAAAGGCGGGGCATAGAGGAGAAACAATAATGTACGGTATATAGAAAATAATGTGTTTTTTGAACATTGCATTACACTAAATACACAAACAATGTTATTTTTAGCAACGTCATATGACCCCTTTAATTTGTGTTTTCAAAGATGAACCAAAGTCTAAAGGGTTTGGAATGACATGAGAGTGAGTAAATGATGACAGATTTTTCATCTAGGGTGAACTATCTCTTTAAGATCTGAGAAAACAGAAGATAGGATGTTTACTGGTGGAAAAATGATTTACCCTCACACAACTTCAGAAGACTTGAAATACGGCAGACGAATTACGTGGACGATATTTATGCTGCTTATTTGTCTTTTTGGAGCACGGAGGTTTACTCAGCATCTGCTTTCGCTGCATGAAAAACACTCAAGTAAATGATGACTAAATGTTCAGCTGAACTACTTCATAGGCTCTCTTCATCTCTCGAGTGCTGTACAGAAAACTAGCCAGCCTTCCGTTCTAGCGCTTTCATTACCGGCTCGTTGCTTTCCCGCAGAGATCCAGATGAAATCAGCTGTGCCCAGTGAAATGAGGCGAGGATGAGTGGATGTTGATGTGAATTTGTCGGAGGGACGCAGCTTTACTTGCTCTTGAGCGCAGCGGCCTTCTCGCCCTTGTTATTGTCCCCCTTTTCACTCTTGCTGTCTTCCTTATTGCTATTGCTCTTCTTCACCGTCTCCTTTTCTTTCTCTTTCTCCTTCTCGTTCTCTTTCTGTTCCTTTGGGCTCTTCTTTTCTTCCTTTTCCTTCTTCTCGTCCACTTTTTCCTTCTCATCCTCCTGTTCTTCCTCCTCCTCCTCCTCCTCATCGCCTCCTTCCTCCTGTTCTTCTCCTTCCTCGGCCTCCTCCTCCTCTTCCTCTTCCTGCTCTTCTTCAGTCTCAGGTTTGGCTCCGCCCTTCCTCAGAGCATAAGTGCGGCTCGGTGTGTAATAGTAGGCGGAGTGCTGCAAGGCTCCGCCCACAGAGCTCAGACGGCATTCCTCACCTTCCAGCAGCTTCCTGTTGGGAACGACCATATATGGGTATAGATGGAACTCTGATAAATGACACTAAAGGTCATTGCACACTGAGTCCAAAAAACATCATCCTAAAAATTCGTCACGCATAGAAACCGTGCACACTGAGTCCGATGCGTATTAATTAATCCGTTGCGGATAAACAGTACTAAATGGAGTCTTCAAGCAGTGAGGATGATTTTGTTTTCCTCTCGCTTCTTAAAAAGAGAAAAAGAAAGGAAATATTGGAACCATCCAATCCTGAGATATAGAGAAGAAGGAGAGTTCTGCGAGATTATCTAAGTTTACTTCAGGATGTCAGTGGCTCAGTTTAATGCTTTGCTAGCGATACTAGAGCCACATGTTACAAAGAAGACCACCAGTTTCTGTGAACTCAGGGTGCAAGGATCTTTACAGTGCTTTGTGCTGCGAGACGAAGTGGATCAACTTGACAATCGCCATTCTGGATTTTGGCGTTCGCTTTAGTACCGTCAAACGATTAATCGTGATTAATCACCTCCAAAATAAAAGTTTTTGTTTACATAAAATATGTGTGTGTACTGTGAATATTTATTATGTGTATATAAATACACACATGATCCGAGTTTTTTTATGACGGACAAAAGTTTCGGAGGCAGTGTGTAAAAGTGATTGACACAATGTGAGGTCGTATTTATTTTTCAACATGCGAAAATTTCGGACTCAGTGTGCAATGGCCTTAAGACGTGGAATTGATCGTTTTAACGTGACGTCACAGCCTTATAGGAACATCATCTGGAGGGAAAAACGAGGCTTTTGCTCCATTGACTACTCCATTATGCGGTTTGCAATAAATAGTAGTTTAGTAAAACGTTGATATTAAAAGGCGAAATTCAGTACACACCTTATTGATGATGCATACTTTGTATAGGCAAGCAGACGAACCCAGAATATACACGCAACACATAAAGTTTCACATTAAATGGTTTCCCATAGAAAACCATTATAAAGAAAACATGGAACCATTTATGCACATTACATCCATATTCCGGGCTCATCTAAGTAAGCATAATCAAAAAGGTGTGTACTGAATTTGTTCTTTTAATATCACTGTTTTAAAAAGCATTAAGGCACTTTAAGTGTTTTTCACAATCTTTTGTCGCGCTGTTTAGTCATTGAAATACTCCATATAATATGGAGTGCAAATGGCCAAAACTTGCATTTTGTTCACATATCTTTGTTTTATTCTTTTGATAGGTGATCTAAATATTTAAGGCTTGGATGTTTTGCCCTCCAGGTCTCCGAGCCGGTCACAAGACTGAAAGCTATTGATTTGGCAGCAGTTCTGAGTCTGACCTGTAGGCTGCGATCTCGATGTCCAGCGCCATCTTGACGTTTAGCAGGTCCTGGTATTCACGCAGATGACGGGACATCTCACCTTTGGTGCTCCTCAGAGCAGATTCCAGCTGCTGAATGGTGTCCTACCGCACAAACGAGACCTTTTTAAGAGAAATCTTATGCATTTATTTTGAAAATGTCTTTTTATACAGTGCAGTCCAAACGTTGAAAAACAGTTTTATTTAAACCTGAAATTCACTGATAAGCAAATTTTGTGACATTAGTCATGTGACTCTTTTGTGCAGATCATTCTCAAACCACGCAGGATCACATGATCATCAGGTTATATTTATAAATTTATTTTTTTTTTAATTTGAACTTTTTTCTTTATAAAATAATGATGTTCTTCCCAGGTTTAGTATCGGTAACTAAACCAAGAACTAAAACCATAAAAACATTTTGATTACCTGAAATGAAATAAACATTGACTGAAATAAAATAAAACTTTTAATCTTATTTCAGTTAGTTGCCAAGGCAACATTTATAATTTTAGTTTAAGTACTAAAATAACTCAAATGAAATAAACTAAAACAAAAAAACTATATAGTTTAATAAAACGTATATAGAATCCCCCCCCCCAAAAAAAAACTAATAAACATTACAAAACCCAACAAAATGACATAATAATTTAATTAAAATTAAAATTAAACTTTTATATAAAGATTATATAAAAATAAAATCTAATTCAAAATATTAACCAGAACTATAATAATATATCGATGATACTAAAATAGCTGCTTTGGATAAAAGTGTCTGCTAAATTAGTGAATTTAAATTAAACTTATTACGTTCTTATTTCTGAAGGATGATTTGACACTAAAGATTTGAGTAGCAGTGATGCTGAAAATTCAGCTTTGCATCACAGGAATAAATAACATTTTTAAATATATTAAAATAGTAAAAAATCTTATCTTCATAATATAATTTATAATAGACTTTTTTTCAAATGACATTAGAAAAACGCAAAATAGGAGCAGTTTTACTGGTGGCCCCAACCCGATCTCATGAATGTGCGTTTCAATGGCACGATTTTCTGTTTCTATTTTGCATATTATTTATACGCAGAAATGGACTTTGGCACGCATATGATGCGCAATTGGTAGGTTTAAACTGCATATTATATGCACGCAAAAGCTGTGTATTATATGCATGCCAAACACGTGCGTATCCTATGCACGCCAAAGTCAGTTTCTGCATAAATATCACGTAAAATACAAAAAAAAAAAGTGCTATTGATACGCATTTCATGAGACCGGGCTCAATGTGACAGTGAAGCGCTGTCACCTGCAGCTCGCCGATCTCGTTGTTTTGGCGGTCCTCCATCTCCACCAGCTGTCTTTCTAAGGCCTCATTATGGGCTTTCAGGGCCTCGATCTCCAGGGTGCGGGCCTGCAGCTGTCGGCGGTACTCACACAGCTCATCCTTGGACTGCTTCAGAGCATCGGTGTTGCGCGCCGCCACCTCCGTCACAGAAGTGAACTTGGAGCGGTACCATTCCTCCGCCTGCTGCTGGTTCCGGGCGGAGAGAGACTCGTACTGGACACGAATGTCCTTCAGGGCTACAGCGAGGTCAGGCTTACTGACGTCCATCTCAACAGACACCTGAGCGTGAAGAACAGTCAGCTATTACTCAATAATACAAATAACTTTAATATACATACTGTATGTGACCCTGGACCACAAAACCAGTCATAAGGGTACATTTTTTGAAATTCATATTTATACATCATCTGAAAGTTAAGGATCAAGGTTTGTTAGGATAGGACAATATCTGGCTGAGATACAACTATTTGAAAATCTGTAATCTGAGGGTGCAAAAAAATCAAAATATTGAGAAAATTTCTTAGCAATGCATATCACTAATCAAAAATTAAGTTTTGATATATTTACGGTAGGAAATTTACAAAATATCTTCATGGAACATGATCTTTACTTAATATCCTAATGATTTTTGGCATAAAAGAAAAATGGATAATTTTGACCCATACAATGTATTGTTGGCTATTGCTACAAATACATACTTTTAGATATGCTGTTATTTGTGAATGCTACTGCTTATGTTCGTAACTGCTTTTAATATACAGTTTTATCCTGATTAAAGCTTTAATACAGTACAGCAACCGCACGCATTAAACCATGTTTAATGCTTCTCATAGCTATGTGAAAATAAGTGTATAATTGGAACAGTTCATTGTTGGAGCTGAGCT
>NW_015554136.1:464775-475627 GCF_001515605.1 Sinocyclocheilus anshuiensis
AGAGAGAGAGAGAGATGCAGAGTGTGTGCAGAGCAGGGGAATACGAGGAACAGTATTAAGAACCGCTGCTTTAGAACATTGGTTTTGAAACGTGTGAATCCATTAGAATCGTTAGAAAACAGAATCGCGATTCATATATGAATAGATTTTTACGTGCCCCTCTAGTTTTCTCTTCCTCTTCTCTAAAGCAGCGCAGCATGGCCCCGCCCCCTTTGCTGCCTTTTCCCGAGGGCGGGGTTTATCTGGGTTTGTGATGTCACGAACCCGGGAAGTAACTCGTTGTAGTCACTACCAGCCGTTTTTGTAGGCATTAAACTGACAGAATCTTAAAAGACGATATCTCCGTTTGCATTGATCTTTCAGCTTCGTAACTTTGCAGATATTGTTTATGCTCAAAAAGCAACATTACACACTAACTAATGTTAAAAAAGTGAAATCGCAATCAACCACCCCTTTAAAACTGCTTTTGTGCTGCAGGGTCACATACATAACCTAATATGAAAAAAATAATAATAAGAAGAATTGCACCACTGTTCAAAAGATTGTGGTCAATAAATACTTTCATTTAGAAGGATGCAATAAATTGATCAAAAGTGACATTTATCATGTAAAATATTGATAAAAAAATCCTGAACCCCAGTTTCCATGAAAATAATAAGCAGCACAACTGTTGCGCTGTTTAACACTGATAATGATCAGAAATGCAAATCAGCATATCAGAATGATTTCTGAAGGATCATGGAACGCTGAAGACTGTCGCATTACAGTTCTTTTAAAATGCAATAAGAAATACAATATTTCGAAATATTATTGCTTTTACTGTATTTATGGTCAAACTAACGCAGTCTTGGTGAGTATGACCCCAAACTTTTGAACAGTTCTCAATAATAACTATAAATAGTCTTTAGTCTGTAAAACTGACTAGTATTGATCTGATGAGGAAACTGCAATTTAGTTGCTGAATCATTATTGATTCCTAATGAATAATTAATCCCCTGAAACACCCATTTACATCTGAGCTAAAAGGGAAAATAAATTACAGCTATACATACATATATACTTTTGCATGTATGTGACCCTGGAGCACAAAAGCAGTCTTAAGTCGCTGGGGTATATTTGTAGCAATAGCCAACAATACATTGTATGGGTCAAAATTATACATTTTTCTTTTAGGCCAAAAATCATTAGGGTATTATGTAAAGATCATGTTCCATGAAGATATTTTGTAAATTTCCTACCGTAAATATATCAAAACTTAATTTTTGATTAGTAATATGCATTGCTAAGAACTTCATTTGGACAACTTTAAAGATGATTTTCTCAATATTTTGATTTTTTTGCACCCTCAGATTCCAGATTTTCAAATATTGTCCGATCCTAACAAACCATACATCAATGGAGAGCTTATTTATTCAGCTTTCAGATGATGCATAAATCTCATTTGACCCTTATGACTGGTTTTGTGCTCCAGGGACACATATTAGTTGGCATAAATATGAGACATTCTTTCCCTATATAAAATGTTGCTCAAATTTGTCAGTGTTTATTTGAGTATACTGATAAATAAACCGTTTTAGAGTGAATGTAATCAATAAACCGATGTCCATCAGGTAGTGAAGTTGCATTGGCAGTGAAAAAGCATGGTGCATTTAATCTGTCTTTGAGTGTAACGTGTGGTAATGAAGTTTTGAGCCCTCGGGGCTGTGGGATGGAGCGCACACTCAGGGGTTTTAATGCACAAGGAAAGATGAAGCCGGAACGCAACAGCAATTCATCAGCCACTTCATCAACAACAGCAATCCATGCATGAAGATGCATGATGATGATGGTTTATTTTCAGATGCAACATTGAAGAAAAGTTTATGACTTTTATCCAGGATGCTTTGAAATGAAACTGGAAATGTTATCTTCTGTAGTGCAGAATTAGAGTGAGTGTGAAGCTCTCTGCAGCCACACCTAAAATCCTGCGCTACTGCATCATCATCATCATCATCATCATCTGCACACCGGTGTGAACTTCTCATCAACAACAACCCTTTCAGCTTTCAATACATTTCACCCTAAGTGCTCATCCTTGTCTTGGATCCATTAAATCTACTTTTGGAGCTGTTGAAGTTGTGAGCGAGATGAATGGAGGTTCTGCTGCATTGCAGGCTCTGGTTCTGAATGTCTGCGCTGCAGTGCTGTAAATCATGACATGCATGCCCACACGCTGAGTTATTAATAAACACAGTATTTCACTGCATTTCTGGTATTTATATGCTTTTCACAAGTTCTATCATGCATTGAAAAACCTGTAAATACCTGATATGACCTTTAAAATAACTGATGTAAACCAATGCAGTCAGGATGATTCACTCATATTGAATATAAAAATATAATTTAAATATCATTACAATTATAATCGAAATATTAACTTTATAATAATATGTAATATTGTAAGGACATATTTGTTTCCTGACAAAACATTTTACATCATATATTATGCAGCAATTTTCAAACAATCTAAAGCATATGAAATATTTGTCTTAACCACAACTTGTTTAAATTTACTGTAAGTTGATAAAAATGCTCTTCCCATAGATATGCTTCTTTATGCCACAGCATAAATCACACTGTCATGAACGACAGTGCAAAAAAGTATTTCTATGCTTTTCATAATTATCAGATAAGATCTGTCTTACACTGTAAACTGAATTTTTGTAGCTATTAAACATATTTTAGAATAATAATTGAAAAAAATATTATATTGTGTATAACATTTAATGCATATGCAAAATGTGGATTTCTATGATGCTCATACTTTTATTTATACGCTTTTTTTGTCATTTTTTTTCAATCAAATTCAAGATCTATCTTACACTGCAAATTGAACTTATGCAAAACGTATTTTATTGCAGTATTTGTCTTAACCGAGTAGTTTTGTTTCACTAGAATTAAAAATGTTATGTAGCGATGACTTTGGAACTATTGCACTTTATGTAGTTATTTGAGATGTAAATCTGTAAATCAGTGTAAAAACATAACTCGGCCCAGGCTGGTCTCTGGTCTTAGCTGGTTTAATATGGTGTCCCAGTGTGACCCTGCAGCACAGAAGCAGTCTTAAGTCGCTGGGGTATATTTGTAGCAATAGCCAACAATACATTGTATGGGTCAAAATTATACATTTTTATTTTATGCCAAAAATCATTAGGATATTAAGTAAAGATCATGTTCCATGAAGATATTTTGTAAATTTCCTACCGTAAATATATCAAAACTTAATTTTTGATTAGTAATATGCATTGCTAAGAACTTCATTTGGACAACTTTAAAGATGATTTTCTCAATATTTAGATTTTTTTGCACCCTCAGATTCCAGATTTTCAAATATTGTCCTATCCTAACAAACCATACATCAATGGAAAGATTATTTATCCAGGTGATGTATAAATCTCAATTTTAAAAAACTGACCCTCATGACTGGTTTTGTGCTCCAGGGTCACATGTATGTAAGTGTTAACAGAACAGCTGGAAAGTGCTAGCCAAAAGAGTTTGTTTTAAATGATGAAACCTGAGGTGTTTCATACCTGCGTGGACTGAAGCGACGCCTGGAGCTCCTGCAGCTCCTCCTCATGCACCTTCCTGAGGAAGGCGATCTCATCCAGCAGCGACTCCACCTTCTTCTCCAGCTCCAGGCGCGTCAGCGTGGCGTCGTCCACGTCCTTGCGGTATCCCTTCAGGCTGCTCTCTGCCTCCTCCCTCTGCCGGCTCTCCTCCTCCAGCTTGTCCTTGAGGCGCTCCAGAGCCTCGTTCATCTGCACGCAGTCCAGGTGCATCTGGCTCTTCTCGTGCGTCAGCTCCTCGACGCGCGCGCGCAGCTCGCGGATCTCCTGCTCGTAGAGATCGTGCAGACGCGACGGCTCGCTGTGACGCTGGCGCAGCAGCGCGACCTCCGCCTCCAGGACTTTGTTGTGCTGCTCGAGGTTGTGCACCTTCTCGATGAACGTCACGAAGCGGTCGTTTAGGCCCTGCAGCTGCTCCTTCTCGTTGGTGCGGATGATCTTCAGCTCGTTGGTGACGGCGGTGGTCTGCGTCAGGTCCACGGTGTCTGGCATGGGCTGGAAGCCGCGTTTGGTCCGGTAACTTGAGGATATGATCATTGGGGATAGAGAGCCGTAGGTGCGGTGCTGATGCTGCTGCTGATGCTGAGCTCCGGAGCGGTAACTCGCCGTCGGGACGCGCCGCGGCGCATCTCCAAAAATCTTCCTGTAGGAGCTGCTCGTGTACATATCGCCGGAATAGCTGATGCTGAAACGCTGGCGATCACAGACCGAGTGAGTGAAGTAAGTGTGTGGATGTGGGAAGACAGAGAAAGAGAAAGAGAAAGAGAAAGAGAGTGCCAGTCGGGATGGCGCGCAGGCGTCTTTTATAGCCAGAAACCGCGAGCATCATCTGACGCATGGGCGGTGGTGAAGGGGCAAGCCTGCAACCCTGAGCAAAAAGACAGAGTCCCAGGAGAGAGCTCACTCATTCATTGCCTCGATCTGCTTTTGTGGCCACTCATCCCTTCTGGATAGAGATTGTCATCTACAAAAGCGAGGATAAATAAAAAGGTCAAAGACGTGCAAATGCATGAAAAACTACATTTGGGTTCCTCAGAGGAAAGTTCCTTCGATCACTATAGAGGCTGTCAGGGGTACGTAAACTAAGGTTTTGAGGCACTTGAAAATGCATATCAGTAGCACGATTTATTTTTTTTATTTTTTTGTATTTTGCGTGCTATTACGCAGAAAGTGACTTTGGCGTGCATATAATACGCAGTTTTGCGTGCATATGACACGCACTTTGTTAGCCTGCATATGATATGCATTTTGGCGTACATAGCCTATAATACGCACCTCACACTCCTAAACCTAACCATTGCATACCATAAGCACGCCAAAGTCAATTTCTGCGTATAAATAGTACGTCAGATAGAAACAGAAAATCGTGCCACTGAAACGCACTTTCATGAGATCGGGCATCCATTTTTGAGGCATCCAGAAGATTCGGGGGAACCAAAGTATTCCATTTAGTGTAGCTGAAATGGTTACTTTATCATTTATCATAATAATGATCTTTGTTATATTCATTGTTAATCTCCAAAGAAATGATAAATAGATTGTATTAAAGCAATAGGGTGCAGAAGCATCAGGCAGAAGTGTGACGCATCAGGCTGGGTTTGTGTGTGTGTGTGTGTGGGACTGAAGCATGTTGCAGTGGGAGGAGGAGTGTCTGTAATGCGGGTGGCAGCCTGTGCCTCTGCAGTGTCTGAATACTGAATGAGACACAGAGCTCTCACCCTGATGACCCTCCTTGATGCAGAATCCCCTGCAGACTCCAAATCAGCTGACATTCTGCATTCCCCCCACACACACTGTGCATCTAAAAAGGCTTACGGAGGACGATACGGTGCATGTCACAAACTGATGAGCGCTGTAGAAGCCGGTGTTCTGTATGAAGCACTTTTTCCTGATGAGTCAGCAGTATCGGTGTGTCACACCACATGCTTGAGACGAGGCCTGGAGCAGAGACACACCTCAGGACGCCTTTAGCATGATCAGAGACGTGCTGCAGGTCCTGCTCTCTTCACTCAGAGTTTCTGAGGCCCATCGTTCACTCTAATAGAGATAGAGAGAGAGAGAGAGAGAGAGAGAGAGAGAGAGAGAGACACGGTGAAGACCTGAGAACACGCATTTCCTCTGTTTGAGGTTGACAGGCTCTAGACCACTGCAGACAAACAGAAACCAGCCCAGCATGGAACATACAGAAATAGAGAAAACTAGACTGAAGTTTCAGGGCTGGACCAATAGATAGACAGACAGACAGACAGATAGATAGATAGATAGATAGATAGATAGATAGATAGATAGATAGATAGATAGATAGATAGATAGATAGGATAGATAGATAGATAGATAAAATCAATATACAATATAAATATATAAAATCAAAGGAAATAAATTATTTACATAAATATTTTAAGAATAAAGAAAAGTTTGTACAGCAATACACAATAAAGCACTATATAAATGCCTCATTGATTCATTCATATTTTGATTTGAATGGAAACTGATTTTAAATTTGGCAATGCAACAAAATTATAAAATTCTTGTTATGTATATTTATGTGTGTGTGTGTGGGTCTGTAAAGTAATATATAAAATATACAATTATATTCTAATATATTTTATATATTTTTCCAATATTGTAAATGTTATATGTAGATAATTTAGATAAAATCTATTCAATAAAATCTATTTTAGTACCATTAAGTTTTTTTGTGACATATTAAAATGTAAATTAAGCACCAGTTTTTAATATTGATTTACAAAACTAACTAAATAAAAAGAAAAAAATAGATATAATGTAGATAGATAGACTTTGCATCAACCCTACTGTCAGTATTTCTATAAATCATCCACTAGAGGGAGTTATAGACTCATGAACTCATCTGCAGCTTAAATGTGGCTTTTTTTTAGCAAATAAATGCAGCTTATTTCATTATTCTGCAAATGTCAACGACACATATCTCATTCTATTTATTGTGGCATTATGATGCAGTATATTGATACAGGAGATTATTTACTTTGTTACAATTTATGTTACAAAATATGATCTCCATAAATTTAATGGATATTTCTGTATATGTCTAGAACTAGAACTAATTGTATATGTAAATTGTTTGGTATTATGTGAAACCCCATCCCACTATATGTATAAGCACACACACACACACACACAGACACACACACACACACACACACACACACACACACACACACACGACCATCACTCACAAGCCCTCCTTACTGTGTTGAGACTGAAATAGAGACTTTGTGTTCAGGGAGGGAATTCCTTGTGCAAATCCTCTTAAAGTTTAAAACATAGGAGAAATACAAATACTCTTTATGGATAGACTATTGTAGAACAAGCTTTGAAGAAAGTAAAAGACAATAAAAAAAGTTATTGCAATCTAACACTTTAAAGCCATTCTGCCTCGTGCTAAATTCATACTTGAACCTCATATCTCACAAAACCTGTCAAAAACATTCAACTCCAAATCAAGAGAGAATTATTAGACTTATTTATGTATGCATCAAGCACTAGCTCTAATTATTGTATTGTAAGTAAATAAGTAATAAATAAATACGTTCAATTATGTCATTCTAAAAATTGTTATATACATACATCTATAATAATCACACATTATGGAATAATTTGTTACACTGCTTAAATTTATGCTGATTTAAATTAAAATATTTAATTTTGATTTAATAAAAGTCTCCTCTTGTCTCCTTTCGTCTCGTCTCCTCTCCTCTCGTTTCGTCTCGTCTTGTCTCCTCTCCCCTCGTCTCCTCTCGTCTCCTCTCGTCTTGTCTCCTCTCGTCTCCTCTCATCTCGTCTCGTCTCGTTTCGTTTAGTCTCGTCTCGTCTCGTCTCGTCTCCTCTCGTTTCGACTTGTCTCGTCTCCTCTCGTTTCGACTTGTCTCGTCTCCTCTCGTCTTGTCTCCTCTCATCTCGTGTCCTCTCCTCTCGTGTCCTCCTCTCCTCTCCTCTTGTTTCATTTCGTCTCGTCTCGTCTCCTCTACTCTCGTCTCGTCTCCTTTTGTCTCCTCTCGTCTCCTCTCGTTTCGTCTTGTCTCCTCTCGTTTCATCTTGTTTCCTCTCGTCTCGTCTCCTCTCCTCTCGTCTCGTCTCCTCTCCTCTGGTCTCCTCTTGTCTCATCTCCTCTACTCTCGTCTCCTTTTGTCTCCTCTCGTCTCCTCTCGTTTCGTCTTGTCTCCTCTCGTTTCATCTTGTTTCCTCTCGTCTCGTCTCCTCTCCTCTTGTCTCCTCTCCTCTGGTCTCCTCTTGTCTCATCTCCTCTCCTCTCGTCTCATCTCCTCTCCTCTTGTCTCATCTCCTCTCCTCTCGTCTCCTCTCCTCTCCTCTTGTCTCCTCTCCTCTTGTCTCCTCTCCTCTCGTCTCCTCTCGTCTCATCTTCTCTCCTCTTGTCTCGTGTCCTCTCCTCTCGTCTCCTCTTATCTCCTCTCCTCTCATCTCCTCTCCTCTCGTTTCGTCTCCTTTTGTCTCCTCTCGTGTCCTCCTCCTCGTCTCCTCTCCTCTCGTGTCCTCTCCACTCGTCTCGTCTCATCTCCTCTCGTGTCCTCTCCTCTCGTCTCATCTACTCTCCTCTCATCTCCTCTCGTCTCGTGTCCTCTCCTCTCATGTCCTCCTCCTCTCATCTCATCTCATCTCCTCTCCTCTCCTCTTGTCTCCTCTCGTGTCCTCCTCCCCTTGTCTCCTCTCCTCTCGTGTCCTCTCCTCTTGTCTCGTCTCCTCTCGTCTTGTCTCTGTCCTCTCGTCTCATCTCCTCTCCTCTCGTCTTGTGTCCTCCTCCTCTCATCTCGTCTCCTCTCCTCTCCTTTCATCTCGTCTCTGTCCTCTCGTCTTGTCTCCTCTTGTCTTGTCTCTGTCCTTTCGTCTCGTCTCCTCTCGTGTCCTCTCCTTTCCTCTCGTCTCGTCTCCTCTCCTCTCGTGTCCTCTCCTTTCCTCTCATCTCCTCTCGTGTCCTCTCGTCTCGTCTCCTCTCCTTCCGTCTCATCTCTGTCCTCTTGTCTCCTCTCCTCTCGTGTCCTCTCCTCTCGTGTCCTCTCCTCTCCTCTCCTCCCCATATGTGAAAATCTGGAATCTGAGGGTGCAAAAAAAATCTAAATACTGAGAAAATCGCCTTTAAAGTTGTTCAAATGAAGTTCTTAGCAATGTATATTACTAATCAAAATGTATGTTTTGATATACTGTATTTACAGTAGGAAATTGACAAAATATATTAATTAAACATGATCTTTACTTAATATCCTAATGATTTTTGTATAAAAGAAAAATATATTATTCTGACCCATGCAATGTATTGTTGGCTATTGCTAGAAATATACCCCAGCGATTTAAGACTGCTTTTGTGCTCCAGGGACACATATAATCTAATCAGCAAATCAGCATATTAGAATGATTTCTGAAGATCATGTGACACTGAAGACTGGAGTAATGATGCTGAAAATACAGCTGCGCATCACAGAAATAAATTACAGCTTAACAGATATTAATATAGAAAACATTTTACACTGTAATAATATTTCATAATATTACTGTTTAAATTTATTTGTTTTGAACAAATAAATCAAATAAATGCAGCCCTGCTGAGCATAAGAGACTTTTTTCAAAAACATTAAAAAAAATATGACAGACGTCAATAATAGACGATAGATGACTAAAATATGATTAAAAAATATATTATGTATGCAAATGTATAAATGTCTTTAAATGCAAGATATTTAAAGTGTACCTGAAGTATACTTGCAATAGTTCCACTTTAGCACAATCAAACATACTTCAGTATATCTTTAGTGACTTCGGCACTACTTTCTCACAATTAAAATGCATTATGTACAGACTTTAAGTATACCAGTTTAGTATACTAAAAGTACACTTGCAGTGTTTTGTATTAAGCACATAAATATGAAAATGTATTGTATGTATTTGTTTGCATTCCAGTCGCAAGAAAGATTAAAGATTAAATAACAGATGCTTCAGCAAATTGTCATCCTTTACTCACCTTCATGTTGTTCTGAAGCTGAATGCATTTCTTTATTCTGTTAAACACAAACAAATGAAAGTCAATAGAGTCCAATATCTCCATTTCTGCAGAAGAAAGCAGGTCATTAAGGTTTGGAACAACATGAAGGGGAGTACATGATGACAGTTTTTAGTTTTGGGTGAACGATCCCTTTAATAAAAGACTAATAATGCTCTGGAGATTATATTGAATGAAAACACAGAATAAATTAAATGAACTGAGCTGAAAAATAAATTAAACTGCTTTAGTTGAAACTGAAGGTGTAATTATAGCTTGTTTCCTAATTTGAGAATATTGTCACATGAACACTATTTTTTTTTTGTTCATTACTTTAAAGTTGCTTTGAAACATCTATATCATCTGTATTGTACAAAGTGCTATATATATGTGATCCTGGAGCACAAAACCAGTCATAAGTACTGTATATATTTGTAATAGCCAAAAATGCAAATACAGTCAAAATTATCCACTTTTCTTTTATGCCAGAAATCATTAGGACATTAAATAAAGATCATGTTCCATGAAGATATTTTGTAAATTTCCTACCGTAAATATATCAAAACTTAATTTTTGATTAGTAATATGCATTGCTAAGAACTTCATTTGGACAACATTAAAGATGATTTTCTCAATATTTAGATTTTTTTGCACCCTCAGATTCCAAATTTTCAAATATTGTCCTATCCTAACAAACCATACATCAATGGAAAGATTATTTATTCAGCTTTCAGATGATTTATAAACCTCAATTTCGAAAAATTGACCCTTATGACTGGTTTTGTGCTCCAGGGTCACAAACACTTAAATTCCATTAATAAAAAAGAAGAAATTTCAACAAGAAATGTACATCTCACACAACTAAAAGCTGACCGAAAGTGCTCATGAAACAAGCAAAGACGGCCGAATCCAGGTCACGTATTTCTGGACCTGCATGACTTTAATTGAAATGAATATGAATCAAACCCACAAACAATACATTTCTTTCAGACAGTGAACAGAAACACACCCTCTACATTTTTTGTTTTATTTTATTTTATTCTATTTTAAGTCCATTCCTTTTAACCACATATTTAGCAGTCAACATCAAAGTAGCCCAATTCTTAAAAAGTAACAGCATAGAAATGGCTGTAAAACAGACATAAACCTATTTCGTTTAGCTTACAGAGGCAGTGCATGTTGAAGGACGAGTGTGTGTGTGCGAGGGTGAGTAAGTGTG
>NW_015554136.1:475662-478533 GCF_001515605.1 Sinocyclocheilus anshuiensis
GTGTGAGTGTGAGTGTGAGTGTGTGTGTGTGTGTGTGTGTGTGTGTGTGTGTGTGTTTGGAAAGGTGTGATTGAAACACCTGAGACAATCAGTGGGAATGACTGTTCAGCAGACCACCGTTCTCTGATTATAGCATCTATCATTTCCATACATTTGTATGTCTTAAGGCTTGAGCCGTTTTGTACTGTATGTACGGTACATAACCCATATATATACAAATCAGAAGTAGCACATCACACCCGTGGTGACAAAGCAAGGGTTTGTGTTATAGCGGACAGAAAAAAAGGTGGAACTGCACAGAAAGCAGAGGCTACTTCGCTGGGAGTGAGTTGTGAGAAACTTCAAGACATTGAACGTTAACAAGACACAATCTTGAGAAGGAAGTTCACTTTTTGTTTAAACACTTGTAACAAATAAAAACAAGACCGAAAAGAGCATATCAATACTAAAGGCATACAGCCCCAAACCCCCTGCCCTCCCAAGAAGAAGAAGAAGAAGAAGAAGAAGAAGAAGAAGAAGAAGAAGAAGAAGAAGAAGAAGAAGAAGAAGAAGAAGAAGAAGAAGAAGAAGAAGAAGAAGAAGAAGAAGAAGAAGAAGAAGAAGAAGAAGAAGAAGAAGAAGAAGAAGAAGAAGAAGAAGAAGAAGAAGAAGAAGAAGAAGAAGAAGAAGAAGAAGAAGAAGAAGAAGAAGAAGAGCCCTTTCTCTCTGTCTGTGGACAGTGACGTCACAAACAAGCAAACATGTATAGCTACATCTATATGTACAGTACACACCACCCTCCCCCGTCTAAAATCTATACTTGTTTTGATTTATACCCTTTTTTTGGATTTTGTTTTAAATGTTCAAAACTACCAAACAGCAGCATTCCACATGTTAAGAACGAACAGTCTGATTTGTTTTTGGTGCATCTATTATATTTCAGTACAGTACAGTACAGCTCCCTAAAGAAGCCACTTCACTCACTAGTGTACACTAAAACGCTTCTCCCGAATCCCATCAGGCACCATAATAAAAGCCTGCTCTTATTACCCACTTTCCATAAATCTTATACTTTTAATGCAGTTTATCTAACTTTTTATGCTTTTTTAAAAATATTTTTGTGCAGGAAAAAATATTTAACATTAGATGTGTAAAATAGGCTATAGTGCAAATCAACTACACATTGAAACTAACGATGAGGAGAATTGAAGCAACTAATGCAATCACTACTTAAATATATTCTCATATATATATATATATATATATATATATGTATGTTACATTTATATTTTTTGTATTTTAAGTAAAAATATATTTGTATATTATGTAAATATAATAAAATAATTTAATATGATTTTTATTATATCATATCCCCCCTATTCTATTAACAACAAATTATTCTGTCTGTATCATTTTCCTAATAACAAATTACTGTATTTATTTATAGTCTGAAATACGATGTGATCAAATATAAATACTTTATTCATATACGTACATATAGTGTAGATATCGCTCTTTTTCTGTGAACTATATACATATCATGACTACATTTAGTTGAAATAGCTGGCCAACAGGAGTCAAACTGCAATGCAGCCACACACACACACTCACACACACAGGAGCAGAGGTCCATCGCTCACACAGCAGGTAATCTGAAGCTTTGTCCATGCTTTGATGCAAACCTCTGCTCCGCCGTGGAATGTGCTTCTAGAAGCGCTCTGGGGCCAAACAGTCGAGAGAAAAGACGACAGACAAACATAATGCATCACACACCAAAAACACCACTGTCCTTAGAGAGAGAGGAAGAGATACCTGAGATCCAGACCTTCCCACCCTGTTTCACAAACACAACCCTTCCCAGAACCTCATGCTGCAAACGCTTCAGTCTCTTCACTCCACCGGATGCAGCAGTAAAAAAAAAGAGATGCTCTCTTGCACCTGTGAGTCCAGCTGAGGGGTGTATTGCTAGCACCCTGATGATTTCGCACAGCATGAGTATTAATGAGAAAAACAAAAGAATAACAACACCGCGCAGGCAGGTATTATTTTTTTACACACTACGCTTGATACACCACTAAAGTAGCTGCAGTCCCTTCAGAGAGACGGTTTAGGGAACGGAACGACATGACGGCACACCTTTGACCTGTACGGTAGAAGTAGCCCTTTCGCTTTCCCAAACCCAGTCCTTGTTATTACGCGGGACGAGAGTAAAAAAGGCCACTCCTACAGACGTCACCGTCATCTACACTATCAGTCAAAAGTTTTTGAACAGTAAGTTTTAAAGTTTTAAGGAAGTCTCTTCTGCTCACCAAGCCTGCATTTATTTGATCCAAAGTACAGCAAAAACAGTAAAATTGTGAAATATTTTTACTATTTAAAATAACTGTTTTCTATGTGAATATCTGTTAAACTGTAATGTATTTCTGTGATGCGCAGCTGTATTTTCAGCATCATTACTCCTGTCTTCAGTGTCACATGATCTTCAGAAATCATTCTAATATGCTGATTTGCTGCTCAAGAAACATTTATTATTATTATTAATATTATTAGCAATATTTAAAAAATCTGAGTAAATTTTTTCATGATTCTTTGATGAGATGCAAAGATCAGCATTTATCTGAAATGTTTTGTAACATTATACGCTACCATTCAAAAGCTTAGAGACAGTATAGTTTTTTTTTAAACTAAAACTAATAAAAATGTATACAAACTATATAGACATACTTTGTAAAGAACAAAAATTTATAAAAATTACAAAACAAAAAAGAAACTAAGGAGTGGAGGGGTGGAAAGAAATGACAGAATTGAATCTTTTTATTTAGCAAGGGTGCTTTAAATGTATCAAAAGTGATGATAAAGACATTTATAATGTTACAAAAGATTTCTATTTCA